>NW_007741345.1:7669-8395 GCF_000696425.1 Galeopterus variegatus | reverse complement strand
GACCTCAGTCTCAGGACCACAAGAAAGGGAATCTGGCAACAATCCACATGAGCAAGGACACAGAAGCTCCCCTGGAACCTCCAGAAAGGAGCACAGCCCTGCCGACACCTTGATTTTAGCCTGGTACAGCCCATGTCGGACTTCTGGCCCATAGAACTGAGAGGTAATGAATTTCTGGTAATTTGTTACGGCAGCCCTAGGAAACTAACACAGAAGGAAAGCACGAAGACAGGGATCCACTCTTAGAGGCCTCACAATGCTTAGCCAGTGCCGGGCACAGAGAAGGTGATCGACGGAAAGGCCCCACTGACTTCCATCACTGTGTTCTTCCACGGGCCAGGCCAAGGTAGATTTGACAATGTTGAACAACAGCCGAGAAAGAAATGGCCCTGCAAATGGCTGTCACTGAATGTCCNTCCTGTCACAAAGTTCACTACGTCTAAGTATCTCTCTGACTAGATGGCGTGCTAAGAGAATGCCACCAAAATGTCCTCTTCCTAATCCTCGGAACCTGTGAATACGGCAGGATTCATGGCAAAGCAGAATGAAGGCAGCAGATGGAACGCAGGTTGCTAGTCAGCTGACCTTGAGATGGGAGCTCATCCTGGATTATCTAGGTGAGACCAGCGTAATCACATGAGTCCTTAAAAGTTGAAGAGGAGGCAGAAGCATTGGTCAGAGAAGCACCTGGCTCATGGTGTTGGCTTCGAGGATGGAGGATGGGGC
>NW_007741345.1:5183-5555 GCF_000696425.1 Galeopterus variegatus | reverse complement strand
GGAGATGACAGATTTGGTCTGCACTCCTGGGATGTCCCAGGGCCTTAGGGCAAAGGGAACGGGGCAGAAGAGCCAGGAGGCGGTGCCATAAATCTTGGCATACCAGGAGACCTGGGTTCCCCAACTAAGTGCCAGCATGGGTTCAAGTCCATTGGACTGCCTTCCTTCCAATTCTCACTCTAGCCCCTACTCACTGCATAACTTTTCCATGCCTCAGTTTCCCCATCTGTAAAAGGGGGATGACAGCACTTACTTCTAAGTGGTTTTAAGGACTACATGTGTTAACATATATAAACCACCTAAGTGCAGTAAACACAATCCTGTAAACCACTGCCCTCTCTGGGACGAGGTGTCTTCATCTGTACACCACGA
>NW_007741345.1:2696-3236 GCF_000696425.1 Galeopterus variegatus | reverse complement strand
GCTAAAACCCACCACTGCGGTATTAATAATGTATTGACCAATTGCCTTGGCCTTTACTCCTCGTGCAAGATTTGCCTGAGTTTTGAACGTCTTCACTGTGAAATGATCACAGAGTGAATAAACCATCATGTCCTCAAAGGACAAAGGAAAGGATATTGGGAACGTGAGGCACTTTGACTTCCCAGCCAAAGGATGAGCTCAGACGGCCCAGTCCCCATGCAGGCCTGATGGGCATGTGGCCTGCAGAACTGCCACCAGCAGGCCCTGATGGAGGAAAGGACACAGGAAACCTGCGCAGCCCAGAGAAAAAGAAAAAGCAGGAAAACTTAGGAGGAGGAATCAAGAAACAGTGGGTCAGGCCAGCTCTGCCATTCACAAGCCACTAAACCTCTCTGAGCCTGCGATTCTGCCCTTCATCCCTTGCAAGCTTTTGTCCGATAAAATCGTGGTCACCAATATGCTTTAAACATACAAAATCTACACCACTTCACACATTAGGATAGCTACTTTAAAAGAAAAGAAAAGAAGTGTTGGGGGGGG
>NW_007741345.1:0-565 GCF_000696425.1 Galeopterus variegatus | reverse complement strand
TGCTAACCCCATTTCTCTCCCTATTCCCCACTCCCCCATTCCCTTTGGCTAGAGGCAGCCCCAGGACGGGTCAAGCCTCAAGCCCAGACTCCAAGAAGAGCCAAGAGTCCTGGGAGGCAAATAGGTTCCAGGCTAATAAAGAGGGTTTTCCTAAAATGAAATAATATCCAAGCACTGGTGCTCTCACAGCATCACCAATAACTGCACCTTGTCGTGGAAAACCCTAGAAAACTCCAAAAATGAGCTAACTATAGGAATACTGGGGAGGGGGGGNGTGACTTGAAATGACAGAGGGATAGCCGGGGAAAGCCGAATGGGGGAGACAACCCGTAAGCCCTACGTTAAGTCCGTTACCTTGATCTTACTGTGGTTTCTTTCAAACGATTTCCTTTTCTTAGTTCTGCCAAGCGAAATCTTACCAAAGACCCTGTTCTGTAAAAGACACAAGCGGACGGGCCGCAGTCCCAGCCGCTCCTTCCCACCTGCAGCTTCGCTCGGGCCCCCCCACAAAGCCCGACCTGCAATGTGACAAGCACTTGCCCCTCACAACTCTGCGCAGCAGGAG
>NW_007741344.1:25059-25774 GCF_000696425.1 Galeopterus variegatus | reverse complement strand
TTGGTTCCTTAGGATGTAGATGGCCTTTTCATTTGTTTGTTTTCTCTTCATGTATGCCATTTTTATTATACTAGTCGGTTTAGATTTTTATTGGGTTTTTATGGCAGTGGTGGTTATTTTTCAGGAACCAAACCCAGTACTCCTTTGAGAATTTCTTGTAAGGGTGGTCATGTGGTGGTGAACTCCTGCAGTTTTTTTTCGTCTGAGAAATATACTATTTGCACTTCATTTCAGAAGTTTAGCCTTGCAGGGTAGAGTATTCTTGGCTGACAATCTCTGGCTTTTAGTTTTTGAATATATCCTCCCATTCCTTTCTGGCTTTTAGGGTTTGTGATGAGAAGTCTGATGTTAGCCTGATTGGGGCTCCCTTATAGGTGATTTGATGCTTCTCTCTTGCAGCTCTCAAGATTCTCTCTTTGTCTTTTAGTTTTGCCAGTTTGACTATAACATGTCTTGGAGAAGATCTTTATGGGTTGAATACATTTGGAGATCATTGAGCTTCCTGGATCTGAAGATCTGTGATTTTTCCTAAACCTGGGACGTTTTCTGCCAGTATTTTGTTGAATATGTTTTCAATGCAATCTCCTTTTTCCTCCCCTTCTGGGATACCCATGACTCAGATATTTGAGCGCTTACGGTTGTCTGATATCTCTCTCAGATTTTCTTCAATGTCTTTGATTCTTTTTTCTTTCTTCTTTTTTTTTTTTTTTTTGTC
>NW_007741344.1:18167-24059 GCF_000696425.1 Galeopterus variegatus | reverse complement strand
TGTATCTCATTCAGTTTCCTTAGAATTATCACTCGAAATTCCTTGTCAGTCATTTCAAGGGCTTCTTGTTCTATAGTATCTAGAGCTTGAGATTTATTATCTTTGAGTGGTGTACTTTCTTGGTTTTTTGTATTTCTGGTGTCTTTTCTTTGATGTTTATTCATTGTGGCAGGGGGTTTCACAGTCCACAGGTTTGACACTATTGCCTGACTAAGATGTAGCTGGGGTTGCCAATTTGGTATGGCTACCTCAGGGACTACTCAGTTGGACACTAGTGCCAGGCAAGTCCAAAATTGACTACTGGGAAGATGGTGGGGTGCTGGCATCGCTCCCGCATTGTGCTCCCACGGTGGCCTCTGCAGCCAGAGTGGCCCCAGCCACCTCTCACCGCCCCTGGCGCTCCTGGCTCCTGGTCCCACCACAGCCTGCTCAGTCTCTCTCTAGCTTGCGGTTCCAGCAGTGCCCAGGGCCAGGGAGGTGACAGCCCCCTCCCCAGCAAAAACTGCAGTTGCCAGACCCTGTGTCCCAGCGGCGGAGCCGCGTGACGTCTCCTCAGTTTCTGAGGCTGGGAAGTCCAAAGTCCATCTGGTGGTGGTGACAGTGACCCAGGGGTCTCCCATGGCAAAATGGTGGAAGCAGAGAGAGCAGTAACTTTAGTCTTTGAACCAGCAGCCTTGTTGTGTTACACCTTTTTGTCTTACAACACAGACTAAATAGCCTGGGGGAAATTTCCTGTTTTTTGTAAGGTCAATATTTGAAACTGCAAGGCTTTGGAAAACCAGGCCCTGTGAAGTACATTTGCTTTATGCATCCTCTACATATCTCTCTTTCCACTAAACCATGTTGCCTTGCAAGTCAACTGTTAGGCAGCAACTGTATGCAGTCCTACACTGGCCACAGTGGAGAAATATAACCTCAAAATGGAGCTTATGGTGCAATCAAGGTTTAAGTTTTCACTGAAGACATATGCTTACTGGTGAACAAAGTAATGGGATGTTCATAAGACTAGAGTGCGGGCACCGGAATTTTAGCCTAAATTTTTGCCTGACTTCCCCCAATGTGCAAGCAGGTGCTTCCAAGACTTTTACAGCCTAGGACAACACTTGGCATAGTATTCTTCCTGTCTCATTTCATTGGTCAAGGTCTGTTACACAGACTAGCTCAGAACCTATGGGAGGGGATGGCATACAGGCTTAAATAATACTAGGCATATCTCACTGGGAGCTGTAAAAGTCAGTTAATTACAATGAGAAGTAAATAAGACAGATGTATATGTGCAGCTCTGACACAGGTATAATTGGTTCAGATGAAAATAATGCTTATTTGCATGATTCTTTGACATTATAAAACACAAGCACAGACATTTGAGCCTCAGGTTGTCTGTGTGTACCAGGAAGAGAAAGGATTATTTTTCTCTATTAATATGAGGTTTGGAGAACACAAATAACTTGTACAATGTTATACAGTTGGGATGATGTTGTCTATGTCAGAAATTTGTATTCTGGCAAGCTGGCTCACCAAAAAAAAAAAAAGAAAAGAAAAGAAAAGAAAAGAAAGAGGCAATTTGTAGCATTTGACAATTTGACAGTTTCCCTGGTGTTAATATTCCCAACATAGCTAATTTCAAGCAGACACGGGAAGAGATGCACAGAATCAGCTCTCATGAGCTACTACAAGTCAGCCCCAGCACACCACTGAGTTGGGAGAAACAAATACCTGTTGCCCAGAAAGTCAAGGTTCTGAAGTCAGAGCTTATGCAAAAAGATGTATTTATAGTTTGAGAGATTGACCCTAAACTGACTAGCCATGAAAATCCAAATGGTAAACATTTTTTTTTTCTGATCCACAGAGCAGAAGTTAAGATGGGATTAATGTTGGGTTCTATTTTAGGCAGGATATTTCCTCATAGAAATTAAAATAAGCAAAAATAAGTAGATAGATAGATAGATAGATAGATAGATAGATAGATAGATAGATAGATAGACAGAAATAAGCAAATTGTCTTTGGTACCCTTCCAGTTTCTTTTGGGATTCTCACTACAACAATGAGTTCTGAATTTCTCCTTTTCCAGCTGTGGTCATCTGCCTATGCCTGGGGAGTTTAGACCTCTCCACTCCTCCCAAGAAGGAAATACCCATAAAAGAGTTTAGACATTGATAATGACTTAATCTATTAAGATTCCAGAGTATTAGGCACACTCAAGTTTATTGATGAATCTCTCCAAAATTCATTAGTAAGCCATTTGTAAGTCAGTTGTTTGGAACTTAGAGCACATTATTCCATATAATCCCATATAAACTACAATATAAACAGTCCTTATACCAAAGCCTATTTTACTAAGATCAGTGAACCCTTACAGATTTCCACGAAAAGGCAGAAAATGATAACTATTTTAAAAATCAATAAATTGAATAGACAAATAACCTACTTGAATGAAATATTTTGAAATTCTTCTTCTTTTTTTTTTTTTGTGCAGGTAAACTAGTCTTAATAAAATGGGATTAGAAGTGTCACTGGGTGTTTGTGTGAAGATGCGAGTTTTCTTGACACCTCAAATAGTTTTGTGGGTACATAGTATTCTGTTTCACCATTTTCATTAAGTATATTTATAGCTTTATGCTTCATGCATCCTAATCATTGCAAGTGTTGTGTTTGGGAAAGCCACAAGCAAAACAAAACTTTTGTGATATAGGGAGATGAAAAGAGAGTGAAAGAAGAGATATTATTTTGAGGAAATATTTCTTGAGTATGTTTCTGTTCTGCACTAGTCCCACAAGTTGCCTCATGATGAGTTAAGTTCGGGAAACTGCATATTAGATGTCCTATTTGATAGTCACATTGAATATTAACATATAAGGGCATTTAAGAATAAAGGGGACACCATAATAAATAAGCTTATTTAACTTGAAATTTCTTAAACACATTAGACAACAGATTCCTTTGCTTAAAGAATATTTATTAACAGACAGAAAAGCTGGAAAACTCTAGAAAAACATTTTTCCAATTAGGTCATGACCCAATACTGGATCATGAGAGCATCTGAGTAGACTGACTAAGTATATATTTAATGTACAAGTAAGTTATAAAGCATAACAATAAAATGAACACCCATGATTCTAGCATACAATCACCAGTACCATTCAATCAATCTATGAGTAGTGCTTACTGTTTTGTTTCAATTTTGGCCTCCCCGTAAGAGGTAACCATTATCCTGAAATTTACATTTAATTTCTTTTTTTCCTAATAATCTTTACTGAATATGTAAGTATTCCTGGTTAGCTTTGTTTATTTTGTGCATTATTCTGAATGCAGTCATCTAATACTGGCCTTTCTGTTTCTAAAATTCATCTGTTGGTTCATGTAGCATGATTTATTCATTTTCACTATGGTATCGTATTTTATATTGCAGACATTTTGGAAAATGTCTCCTGATGAACATATAAATGAATTTTTCTGAGTTATATACTGCAGGGATTTCTCTATTTCTAGAATTTAAATTTGTGGAGCATAGTGTATGATAATTGTCAGCTTTATAGTATAATGTGAATTTATTTTTCTGGAAGACTTTTTAATCAATGTACACTTCCACCAAGATCAAGAAAGAGAACTTAAGGTTGACTTCCTAATTCTGGCATTTTCAGGACATAGAACTAGAGATCCAAACCCAGGAATATAGATAGAGACAAGGGCAGGCATGGCAGGTGGGGGTTAAACAGTAAGGGGAATTAATGAATTAATAAAATCAATAATTTTCTTGGTCATTATTTTATCGCTATTGAGGATAAATGCACAATTCTTTCTGTCTACCAGGCAGAAAGCAAACAGGGCTCAATGCAGATATCACATTTCAAAACACTATGAGAAAAGAAATCCTTCAGGTACACACAACTTCTTATATCTTATAGTCCCAGCCTGCACATGGGCACCAGAACCGAGATCTTGTTTAGAAGCGTCCTCCTATCTTGAAGCCATGTGCTCAGCTTTCCCTTTAACTTACCCGTTTTGACCTCACTGTTTCCAATACTATCCTTAATAAAAATCAGTTGGACCTGACTGGACAAATATTCCTAAGCCCTTAAGAATAGCTGCATAAAGACATACAAAGAGTCCTCATTCTAAACCTGCAAAGTATAGAAGCTCCATATCTTTCCTCAACTTCAGCCATTATTTTCTCTGCTCACCTTTTCAGTAGCTCACATGTGATATTTGATTATCATGGTAGAAAAGAGTTTTAGGCATGACTGATTTGTTGTGGTCCATATGCTTTTAGAAAAAGAAGAAAAAGTAATTTATTTAAAAACCCACAAATAGAGTTTATTAAAGGAAGGACAGGGTGAAGTTAGAAGAGAAAGAGGAAGATTAAAAATTGTAGTCTATCTGATTCCATCTTTGCTACAGTTATGACCAATAAAAAGCTTCCTAAATAGAAACCATGAGAGAAACATAAGATTTAAAGATTTTTACAAGGATAAAGCATTAAAGTGCAATGTAGTTATTAAAAAGACCACAGCCTATATCTGAATAAGGGAACATGAAATTTTTTAAAAATTGTAAAAAAAAAATACCTATTTGCACATAAAACTGAAATGAATATGCCTCAGGACTGGTTCCAAATTGCACATGTTTAAACTGTAATTAGAAAGAAGGCTATCCAGTATGTGGGTAATACTAACAATACTGGTGAGCTGATTAGCCATTGGGGTAGCTAGCCAAAGATTGCTCTTCTGATAATTAGCTTCAGGGTAGAGAATCTAATATTTGCCAAAACAAATACATGTTGATGACAANAAAAAAAAAATACCTATTTGCACATAAAACTGAAATGAATATGCCTCAGGACTGGTTCCAAATTGCACATGTTTAAACTGTAATTAGAAAGAAGACTATCCAGTATGTGGGTAATACTAACAATACTGGTGAGCTGATTAGCCATTGGGGTAGCTAGCCAAAGATTGCTCTTCTGATAATTAGCTTCAGGATAGAGAATCTAATATTTGCCAAAACAAATACATGTTGATGACAATCCCCATATGGCTTGGCAGATATGCACTTGGGATATAAAGAAATTAGGAATTAAAAGAATAAGACTCTTAATTAGAAGATCTAGATGGCATTTTCAAGTATATTACTTATTTTGATGGCTAGTTCCTAGACACCTCCAAAATACTCAAGGCAGCAATGAAAGTACATGCTTAGACCTCCACCCAAGAAAGATCTTGCCATTTAGGAGTGCAGTTACTCGACAGCCTCTAGCCGTTAGTGCCTTTAGGATCTGCCTTATGTTTCAAGCCAATGCCTGAGTCTTTGGGGCCCATTTTCAACTAAAAACTGAGCATGGCAGTGACACTTGGTCCTGGCCATTTTTCCCCAACATTACAAAGCTCCCTACTGGGTTGGCAGAATATATTTTAGACCTGAACCTTGCGCTGAGGCTCTCTCTGCCTAATCTTAACACTTTCCTCTTTACAGCCCCTAATAAACCCCTCTCATTCTATTTTTTTAAAAGATCTCATTAATATTTTTATATTGCTAACATGCTGAAATAATATTTTGGATATTTTGAGTTAAATAAAATGTATTATTGAAATTAATTTTTACGTGTTTCCTTTTACTTTTTTGATGTAGCTACTAAAAAGTTGAAATTACGTATGTGGCTGGCAAATTTCTACTGGACAGCACTGTTCTGGAATATTTACTGCACAACACAATAAGGCCTCTTGTCTTCCTGACACCACTTGTCTTAGCTCCTAAATTGTGCCCCTGGGCTGTGGGGCTTTTCACTCTACATACCCTACTTTGATGATGTCAGCCTACCCCTGGCTCCTGTAAGCCATGATGAGACAGGGTCGGGTCTCTCCTAACCCCAGACCTCTAACCCCTCTCGTTCTAAT
>NW_007741344.1:7745-17146 GCF_000696425.1 Galeopterus variegatus | reverse complement strand
CCATGATGAGACAGGGTCGGGTCTCTCCTAACCCCAGACCTCTAACCACTCTCATTCTAATTCACTTTAGTTCCCAGAGCCTGGGGACTTCTCTTACATGATACTTCAGATGCAAAGCCCAAAGGGAAACCTATAATCTTCCTTTACCACCTTCTTTCACATTCCTATCCAAATTAAATCCTTTCCCAATGTTTCTATTTTAGGGAATAGTATCACCATCCCTCTGGCTGAATAAGCCAGAAACACAGTAGTAATATTCAACATGATCTTGACATTTATTCCTGACTTAAAAACAAAGAAGTCGTGAAGTCCTGTGTATTTAGTCTACTATGCATTTCTCATTTCTTTTTGACTCTACTATCACCATCCCATAACCTTGGCCAATTTAAGATGACTTTTTTCAATAGCCTCCTAACTGGTCTACCACACTGACCCTGGCTCCCTCTTATTTGTTGTCCACACTGTAGCCAGAGTGATTTCTTGCAAAGGCAAATTTGATTATAAAAAGGACTTTGATTATATAAAAGGACTTTAAAGACTTCTAGCTGTCATTAGTGTTAAGTACTCCCTGACCTGTTCTACAAGGCTCTTAGTCTCTCTGTCCTAATACTGATTCACACTTTTCACATTTTTCCTTTTTTTTTTTTCACTCCAAATCACCATACTCCTTTCACAAATGCAGCTCCCTCTTCCTGCAATGCTTCTCCAGCTCTTTCCTTGAATAACTTGTACTCCACTTTCATACGTTAGGTCAAGCACCACAGTCTTGGGGAAGCTTTCCTCAATTCCCCTGACTAGTAAAAACTTCCCCATGATAAGCTGTCAAAGAACTAAGTTCCTCTTCTGCAGCATTTGTTTCAGTCAGAATTTTGTTTCACTTGTAGCCGTTATGATTGTTCCTCCCTAGGTACTTTAAAAAATAATTATAATTTATATGCAATTAAATGTGCAGATCTCAAATGTATTCTTCAATGAGTATTGACAGTCCTGTATGTCATTAATCACTAACCAAATCAAGATATAAAAACATTCCCATTTAGCCAGAAAGTTGCATCATGACTCTTTCCAGTCAACACCTGTCCCCTGCCAAGAGGAAAACACTGTTCTGTTGTCCATCACTATACATGAGTTTTGTCTATCCACGACATCGTTGTGTTTATTAGTGATTTTTTTCTTTATATTGCTGATTACTATTCCATTGCATAAGTATACCCCAATCTGTTCATCCATTTTCCTGTTGATAGACAGTAGATTTGTTACATTTAAGAGTTTTATGAATAAAGTTGCTGTAACATTGTTATATGAGTTTTTTTTTTTTTCAGAAGTATGGTTTCATTTTTCTTGGGTTAATGCCTAGGATTGAGATTATGTCCTAGAATAGACGTATGTTTACCTTTTAAAAAAACTTCCAGTTTTCCAAAGTGATTTAATATTAACACTCCTACCATGGTATGGTTCCAAGAACTTGATATCCTTGCTGATTTTTAATGTCATCATCTTCTCTTTTTAAAGTTTTAATCAATCTAGCAGGCATAATATGACATATCTTTGTGGATATTGTATATCTCTGTACTGACATACTGGTGAATTATGTAGAGTACTTTTTCATGTTCGTTTTGGACATTGCTTGCTTGCTTTCTCTCTCTCTTTTTCTTTCTTTCTTTCTTTTTTTTTTTTTGCTGGACATTACAGGGATCAAACTCTAGATCTGGGTGTTATCAACACCACACTTTAACCAAAAGAGCTAACCAGCCAGCTCTTGTCCATTTTTATATGTTCTTTTATTAATAGTCTGTTTTAGTCTTTTCCCCATTTCCTATTAAGATTTTTGTCTTTTTATAACTAAATTATAGGGTTTTCTTTATATATTCTAGGCAAAATCTCTTTGTTATATACACATATATATAAAGATATATATATATATATGTATGTGCGTATAATGAATATTTCTTCTGGGTCTGTGACTTCCTTATTCATATCTATAATGATGTCTTTTGATGAACTGCATTTTTTTATTTTGATGAAGTTCTATTTATACTCTTTTTCTTATAGGGCTAGTGTATCTTATATCTTTCCTAAGAAATCTTTGCCTATCCCAAGGGACCAAAGATATTCTCCTATATTTTCTCCCAGATGTTTTATGGGTCTCACTTTTACATTCAGGTCTCTGATACATCTTGTATTAATTGCATGAAAATCTTATCTCTCACCATTATTTATGTCTAATTTCCTCAATGTTTTGTAGTTTTCGGTGTACAGTTTTGCATATGTTTTGTTAAATTTGTTTCCAATAATTGTGTTTTCTGATGTTATTGTAAATGTTATTGCTTTCTAATTAATAAACTTTACATTTTAGAAGTATTTTATTTTTATAGAAAGTGGAGCAGATAGTACAGAGTTCTTATATAGAATAGCCCCCCTTTATTCACAGTGTCATTTTTTTTTTTTCCTTTTTGTCTTTTTTCGTGACCGGCAACGGATCGCAACCCTCAGTGTCACACCCGTACCGGACCGGGACCGGCAATGGGATCGCAACCCTCGGTGTTGCTCCCGCACCTCGCTCAGCCAGTGAGCGGCCGGTCTGTATGTGGGATCCGAACCCTGGGCGGGAGCTCCTCCACACTCCCAAGCGGCGCACTGTAGCAGTGCGCCACTGGGCCGGCCCCACAGTGTCACTTTTTGCTGTTTATTTACCCATGGTCAACATCAATCCAAAAATATTAAAGGAAAAATTACAGAAATAAACAATTCATAAGTTTTAAATTGCATGCAGTTCTGAATAGTATGATGAAATCTCACACCATTCCACCTAGTCCTTCCGAAGACATGAATTATCCCTCTGTCCAGTGTATCCATGTATGTGTAGGAAAAAACATAGTATATATAGGGTTCAGTACAACCCTCAGTTTCAGGCATTGACTGGGGGTTTTGGAACATATCTCCCCCAGATAAGGAGGAACTACTGTACTCTTTTTCTCTCTCCCCACCCTCATTTTTCTCTATTTGATGAACCAGTGCTGATACATTATTATTAGTTAAAGGCCATAGTTTACACTAAAGTTTACTCTTTGAGTTATACAGTTCTATGGGCTTTGACAAATGCATAATGCCATGTACCCACCATTTCAGTATCGTTCAGAATAGTTTCACTGTCTTCAAAATCCCCTGTACTCCACTTGTTTAGCTCTCTTCTCCTCGCCCATGTCTTTAGCAGCCACTGACCTTTTTACTGTCTCTATACCCACTTTTGAATGCTAACATGGGTAAATTTTGTCTTGTCTCTTTTGACCACTTCAATTAGCCAATAGTTGTATCAATTTTATTAATTTATTTAAAAATCATCCTTTGATTTTATTCATACTATCTATGTTTTTTCTCTTTTTTATTTCATTATATCCTCCTCATATTTTTAATATATCCTTTCTTTTACTGTCTTGGAGTTTAATGTGCTCTTTCTTTTCTAACTCTTTTAGGTTAAATGATTAATTTATTTTTAATATTTTAAAATATTAAAAATATTTAATATTAAGAATTTCAAGCTATAAATTTTCTTTTAAGCACTCTTTTAGGTGCATCTCATCAATTTTCGTATACCAGGTTTTGATTTTATTTTTTTTCACTTCAATGATAGATTTAACCATAACCACAACAATAATTATGCTAAATATAAATCTCTAAATATTCTCCCCAAAAGGCAGAGATTTCCAAACTTGATATAAAAGAAACAAGACCCAACTATATATCATATATAAGCAATTTATTTTATATATATTCATATAGAGTAAAAGTTTGAAAAAAGAAAAAAAAAAACCCATGTAACCAAATGTCCTTTTTTCTAATTTTATCATTTCTGTAACTTCTGGGTCTGCTGCTACTAATAATTTATCTTTGGTTTTGAATTACTTTTTTCTTATTCTTGGTATGTCTAAAGCTCACACAAGTGGGAGATGTTTATTCTTCAACCAACTAGAGCAGGGTATTCTTGGTGATAACCCAACACACTCAGTGAATCTTCTCTTGAGAGGAAGGGTGTCACAGTTTAGCAGTAAGGCTGAACTAATTCTGAAGTGAAAGCTGCTCTAGACCCATTCTAGCAAAACAGGCTTCAAGGGGCTCAAATTTATCTGAAAACAAAACAAAACAAATCAAAAACCCACTTTTTAAAGCACTACCACAAAATCAAGACATTCAACCACATAAAATCAACCTTTTATAATGTTTCATAATATGGATTTTTTATAATTTATTATTTGTCCTATTCATGATGAATGTTTTGTTGCTTTTCTATGTTTTTTAAAATGAACATGGCTACTGCACACGTTCTTGTATATGTCCCCAGTACACACATGTAAACCAACTCTAGGATATAAGCCTAGAAGTGAAAGGGTCTTTTCATCATTGCCTTTTCTAGACAGGTCAAATTGTTTTCCAAAGTGGTTTTAACAATTTACACTTTTCCTCATGGTGTATTATTTATTTTTGGTTGCTCCCTACTTTTATCAACACTTGTTAGAGTAGACATTTTTACTTTTGCCAATTTAGTGCAATTCCTGTTTTATTTTGTTTTAGTTGCTTTTTTCACTAACCTTTTCTTACCTCCTTTTGTAACTACCTTGTTTTGAAGTAATTTATTTATCTTTAAATTTCTTCAAAATTATTATATTTTAAGAAGAATAGATCCCAGGTTAAGCCTAGAAAACCAGCACTTGTATTTTTTGCTTTCATTTATTGACAGTTTACTACATGCCAAACATTGTTCTAAGCATCATGCATGCATTACTTTGTTTAAGTATTATTATAACACAGCCCATTGAAATAGATCCTATTATTTTTACTATTATTATTCTCATTTCATAGACTGAACAACAGTAGCTTAAATATGGAAAATACTCCCCTAAGGTCACATAAAGTCATTGGCACAGAACCTATAGCTCGTAATTACAATGTCAGTGGCAAAGCCAGATTGGAAGTCAGTTTTGATTCATCTTAAAACCTTAGCACTTTACACTAGTCTTATTGCCTGTCAGAAAAATGCTTTCGAAAAATTAGATGCCACTCATTAAATTCTCTACCAACACAACTCTATTAGCATGTGGGTTTCATTGTTTGGATAGGTAATTTTATCAAGAATTCTAACAAACCTATACCCCCATTTACTGAGATCCAAATGCTTACATCACTTTTTTAAAAAATGGGTTACTAATAGTTTTCTTCATTTGGACAGGGTTATTTGGCCATTTACAAAACAACCATACTCCAGGTGTACTCCTGTAATTACGGATGCATTTATTGTCCTGGTTATAAAGCCAGATTTGTTTTTTATCCTCCCATGTCTCAGTAGAAGTAGCTGTGAAGTTATATCTCCATGCGTAAGTTCTTAGGAACACATAAGACCTTGGAACGTAAGCCAATTAAAATTCTGTGTTCAAGAGACCTATCAGACAAAATGTGGACATGGTACATATTCATCACCTTTTTATTTACAAAGAGTACAAACTTTTCCATCGTAAGTTCTTAGGAACACATAAGACCTTGGAACGTAAGCCAATTAAAATTCTGTGTTCAAGGGACCTATCAGACAAAATGTGGACATGGTACATATTCATCATCTTTTTATTTACAAAGAGTACAAACTTTTCCAATATATTTTTGTGAAGTACGTTAGTTGGAATTCTCAATAGGTTTTATCTATTGAGATAAATAAAAGCCATTAATAGAATCCTGTTTGTTGTTTTGGAAAAGCTTATTTATGTGCTGAAATTCAATATTCTATCTTCTCTTATCAGCTTGGCATGGGATTTTAAATGCAAATTACTTTGGAATATAAATGTTTATATTCGTCAAGCTGAGAAGAATAAGTTGTTAAGACAGTATGCTAAGGTAATTGTTCATAGATGACATCAGCTTTGTATTCACATGCAGCTATCAGCTTGGATTAATGTAGTTACATTTAGGATCAGTGAAAGCAAATGGATTTTGCAACACAGTTATGGATTTGATGGAGAACAAAATAATCTTAACAAAAAGATTGGAATAAAAGTTCTGAATTTCATCTGGGGTTTTTAATAAGCATCATAAACAGCACAATGTTGAAATAATTGTATTCCCTTTAAATTTGTTTTAAAAGTAGAGCAGCGAGTGTTTCCTGTAACAATCTTTTTCTCTGATATACAAATAAATAAAGGGTGCCGTATATTGTTTTAAAGCACAAAAATTTTCCCCAATGATTGCAATCTTCTCTATTGGATAACTTTGTAAGATCAATGCATAGTTTAGTAGCAGATTCATTTCCAAAGAATATGGGAATAGAATATCACTTCAAACTTTCATCAGTAAGTAATTTGGCAAGTATTTCTCCTAGGGTTCAACCCTACAGGGTTTATCTCACTATGTCTTCTAGGCAATCCTCCAGTGACTGGATTTGAGATTACCAACAAGATAAAATATTGTCTTAGGAGGCTACTCTTGGGTTGGTTTTATTGTTCCCAAATGTTTATATATGGAAATAAAAAGGCAGGTTGATTTTTGATTCAATGATTACAAGTTTATTTAGAAATAATTTAGAATGTGGTTAGTGCTAGACCTCACATGTTAAAATACATTAATGTCCATTAACCTTCACTAAATTCAAAGTTCTGGGAAAAATCATGCTACAGTGTCTTCTACATTATCTGCAGCAATGATTTTTCAAATGGTATCATGCTTTCCAATTATGTGGGAAGCTTGAATAATGTGCCTATTTCCCATCCCCACTTCAGAAATTCTGATTCAGTATCTCTATGGTAGAGTTCAAATACCTGTTTTAAAGAGTGCATCACATTTTGGAACACTCTTGAGACCTGGTATTTCATCGTTGTTTACAAGACTATCCACAGACTCTTTCTGGTTCCTAACCTTTATAAAGTCCTTTTCTCATTCACTCGCCCTTATGACTCCAGAATCGCATTTCTCAAAAGCGGTTGAGGAACCACCTGCACTGGGATCCCATAAGGCCCCAATTAAAATGTATTCTGGGGCCCCACTACAGACTTACTAAATTAGTCACATTGGATGTGGAGCCTTAAAATCTTCATCAGAACCAAACTTTTATTTTTTCTTCTTTTAGCCACCCACAGCTGTACTTCTAAGAACATTCCTCATATAGAAATTTTTAAAGGAGGCTTATCCTGACCCCTGGTGAATCAATAGTTCTTTTGAGACTAATTCTGCTTCGATCTTGTGTTTCAAGCTTTGTTGCCACAAACTAACCTGTTTCATTCATGCTTCAAGGCAGTCTTCAAATATAAACTTAGATAAATTTGTAGAAGCAATACCAAATTATCAGATTTCTCTCATTGTCTTTACTTTTTATTTCCTGATTGATTTCACAATCTTTCTATTTGACTTTTAGCATCCTACCTCTCTCTCCTCTGACTTTGTGCACAATCTTCTATGTTGATAATCTGAAGTAGACAAGAATTTTTAAGGCAGAAAAAAATCCCTTAGGGAAAAAAATCTTATTCTAAATGTGTTGGCCAGAGTCCGATAAAATAGAGAATTAGTAGATATCTATAGAGACCTACCAAGAAAGCAAAAAATACCATCCTCAAGCTAAAGTACTATAGACTGGCAATTCCACTGTAAAAATGAAAAGATACATCACTGCAGAAATGTTTTGAGACTAAGTCGAAGAATCTCAGAGTTGAAGCAGATCTCAGAAGTTACCTAGCCAAGTTATGCTGAGCTGCTTTAGTGAACAAGATTGTCTCCCTGTTGCTTCACTACTTCTTGTCTCTTTGGCCCTGAATTTTAAGAAAAGTTTTTATGGTAGATGTAGCAGCATGATACTCACCACCCATTCCATCATTATTTTTTAGTGTGTTCTCCTACTCAATGGAAGATGAAAAGCCAAAACCCTATATTTCCTAGATTCCCTTGCAAAAAGAGTTTGAATGATCTAGCTTCAGGCTAGATCTGGTGGGTTTGAGGAAGATTCCAAATGCAGAAGTGAGGTAGGGATAACACAGCTACTTCCAAAATATCTGTTAGCAACATGTACACAAGGACTTTGGTATTCTCTGTAGACTATTAGTGAATGTCCCATGTCTAAACACCAGCTCTGTGAGGACATCTACTAGTGTGGATCCATTAGACAAGGTATGCCCTTGGAGCTCTGGCAGCATCATCAGCTCCTGAAAAGGTGAGATATGAGTGGGGGAGCAATAGTTAGAGTGATGCTTCTAAGTGACATGTGATTAGAAGTAAGACTAAGTGCCAGTGATTAGCACAAACATGTCCTGAATCCCCTGCAGTTTCCTTGGTGGGCCAGTTCTCTAATATTTTTCTGGAAAGTGTTATAGTTCAAGCTAAGAACCTACTCCTCTAGCCTCTCCAATGATTTTATAAGTACCTTGACCCTATTATTTTAAAATCACTGAATCCTGATTGTTTTGGGTCTCTGGATAACAGTTCTGGCCTTTATTCTGTAGATAATGCGGGAAACGTGAAGGCATGCCATAAGTGAATATAACACAAATATCCATGAAACAGCTTCCCACATCAGGGAACTTTGGCCGGGTACTTAATTCACTGTGGTCAATAGTGAGGCCTATTGAAGAATTAGAAAAAATTTTTTAGTCAAAAACTTAATACAATACTGAGATATCTAGGCTATAAAACTGCCAGATGGAAAATCATAATTCTATTACATTTTTCCAAAATAAGTGCCACCAGTTGTTTTTTTGCTATTAACACATCCATGTAACATGTATGTGTACTTAAAGTGGAATTCACATTGCAGGATTTCCTACATCCTTTAATAACTACTATGGGTGCAATTCTCCAGGAAGAAAATTTAATAGGCAGCTTTCCAAAAGAAAATTTTTGGTCTTTTTCTTTCTTTCTTTCTTTCTTTCTTTCTTTCTTTCTTTCTTTCTTTCTTTCTTTCTTTCTTTCTTTCTTTCTTTCTTTCTTTCTTTCTTTCTTTCTTTCTTTCTTTCTTTCTTTCTTTCTTTCTTTCTTTCTTTCTTTCTTTCTTTCTTTCTTTCTTTCTTTCTTTCTTTCTTTCTTTCTTTCTTTCTTTCTTTCTTTCTTTCTTTCTTTCTTTCTTTCTTTCTTTCTTTCTTTCTTTCTTTCTTTCTTTCTTTCTTTCTTTCTTTCTTTCTTTCTTTCTTTCTTTCTTTCTTTCTTTCTTTCTTTCTTTCTTTCTTTCTTTCTTTCTTTCTTTCTTTCTTTCTTTCTTTCTTTCTTTCTTTCTTTCTTTCTTTCTTTCTTTCTTTCTTTCTTTCTTTCTTTCTTTCTTTCTTTCTTTCTTTCTTTCTTTCTTTCTTTCTTTCTTTCTTTCTTTCTTTCTTTCTTTCTTTCTTTCTTTCTTTCTTTCTTTCTTTCTTTCTTTCTTTCTTTCTTTCTTTCTTTCTTTCTTT
>NW_007741344.1:1766-4389 GCF_000696425.1 Galeopterus variegatus | reverse complement strand
GGTGTCGTCTGCACCGCGCTCAGCCAGTGAGTGCACCGGCCATCCCTATATAGGATCTGAATCCATGGCCCGAGCACTGCTGCGCTCCCAGCACCGCACTCTCCCAAGTGAGCCACGGGTTGGCCCATAATTAATACTATTTATAACGACAACCAACATTATTGAAAGCTTACCATGCATTAGACTTTGTGCTTAGAGCTGAACATACATTATCACAGTTAATTATTTCAACAACCCTGTAAAGTAACTTTGCTTATTATTTCCATTGTACAGAGGAGGAATCTGAGATTTAGGAAGTTTAAATAACTGATCCAAGGTTATCCAGTGAGGGCAAAGATAAGATGGAACCCAAGAGGCCTGACTCTAGAATCTACACTTACATTAACCCTGTCTCTACCCTGCCTCTCTAGTTTCAGAAATATCTCTAGCACCTTGTACTTTATATGGTTCTGGTTCTATTATGTACCATTTGTCATTTGATCCTCTCAAATACTATGTGAGGTAGTAAGTGCAAAGAATTAATCTCAATAGATGGATGTACACATAAAGGCATACCTTGTTTTATTGCAATTCACTTTATTGCACTTTGCAGATATAGTGTTTTTTTACAAACTGAAGTTTTGTGGCAATCCTGTGTTGAATAAGTCTACCAGTTCCATTCTTCCAACAACATGTGCTCACTTAGTGACTGTACCACATTTTGGTAATTCTTGCAATATTTTGAACTTTTTCATCATTATTAAGTCTGTTATGGTGATCTGTGACCAGCGATCTTTGAAGTTATTGTTGTAATTGTTTCGGGGTGCCACAAACTATTCCTGTATAAGACAGTGAACTTAGTCAATAAATGTTGAGTGTGTTCTGACTGCTCCACCCACTGCCCCTTCCCCATCTCTCTGCCTCTCCTCAGGCCTCCCTATTCCCTGAGACACAACAGTATTGAAATTAGGACAGTGAATAACCCTAGGATAGCTCGAGTGTTCATGTAAAAGGAAGAGTTGCACATCTTTCACTTCAAATCAAAGCTAAAAGTGATTAAGCTTAGTGAGGAAGGCAGAAGCTAAGACAGGCTGAAAGCAAGGCCTATTGTGCCAAACAGTTTGCAAAGCTGTGAATGCAAAGGGAAAGTTTTTGAAGCATATAAAAAGTGCTATCCCAGTGAACACATGAATTATAAGGAAGCAAAGCAGTCTATTGCCAACATGGAGAAAGTTTAGTGGTCTGGATAACAGATCAAACCAGTCACAACATTCCCTTATGCCAAAGCCTAATTCTACAAAAGCCAAGAGAGGTGAAGAACTTGCAGAAGAACAATTTGAAGCTAGCAGAGGTTGGCTCATGAGGTTTAAGGAAAGAAGTAATTTCCATGATACAAGCATTGGAGGGTGAAGCACCACGTGCTGATGTAGAAGCTGCAGAAAGTTATCCAGAAGATCCAGCTAAGATAATTAATGAAGGTGGTTACATTAAACAATAGATTTTTAATGTAGACAAAACAGCCTTCTGCTGGAAGAAGGAGACATTTAGGACTTTCATATCTAGAGAGGAGAAGTCAATTAGTTCGCAGCATCACTGTCACCCACCATGACAAACTTAAAACTATCAAAAAACAGACTGCCAACCTAGGATCACTGGAGCTTGGGGGAAGAGGAGAAGAGACCCACAAAGTTTGTCAAGGTGGGAGAAACCACAGAGAGAGGAAGAAAAACCACTCTGACAGTTTTAAGCCCAGCCCGCTTCAGGGCCAGCCCTGATGAGGAGCCAGAATAAGTTGTAGCACACAGGACAGGAACCAGCAAAAGCCACAGCTGAGCACTTTGCATGAAGTTGCCTGGAGTCTGCAGGGGAGAAGAAGGCCTTGGAGCACCTCATACCACACCCAAGCCAGCGAGACCACTGACAGTGTTCTTGTGGACCCACATAGGAGTGAGGGGATGCAACTGATTGAAGGAAAGAACCACTGAGAGGCCAGTGAGCCATTGCCAGGGACTCATGCATGGCCCACTCCCTGGAAAGCATTTGGACTGCGAGAAGGGGGGCTGAGTGGTCAGGACAATGGGGTGCTGAGTGGGCAGATGATCTGCCTTCTGATCTGCACAGGCTCACTCAGTAGAGACTGGTCAGGGCAATAGAACTGCAGCAAGTGCAGTTTGCTGGAAAGACTGATTCCTTGTCCCAGCTATATCTGACCTCACAAAATCCAGAAGTGATTAAAAAGCCAACAGTTAAAATCTGGTCCACAGAAAAATCCTTACTCAGAGAACAAGCAGCAAGGTAGCAATTTAGCACAACCACAGAGCTCAGTGCTAATCTCCACAGGAAGTTCCCCCAATTTTGGAATTAACAAAAACCACAACCAGAGACAAAGCTCTGCTATTAACCAGTAAAGGTCTAACACCACCAAAGAACATCAATAAAACCTAGAAGAGGTAGCAGTCTCCTCAAATGCCCATGCATCAAAGTAAAGTCACAAAGATCAAGAAAGACAGAGAAATATGACACCAACAAGTGAAACAGATGAAGCACCAGCAGTAAACCCAGAAGAAAGCAGATCTATGAAACGTCTAACAGAGAATTCAGAATAACTCCCTTAAGGACATTCGGAGTCACACAAAAAAAAAAA
>NW_007741344.1:979-1206 GCF_000696425.1 Galeopterus variegatus | reverse complement strand
AAAAAAAACTAAGTAGAAATTCTAGAAATAAAGAATAAATTATCTGAACTGAAAAACTAGTAGAAAGCTTTGACAGCAGACTTAATCAAACACAGGAAAGAATCAATCACCTTAAAGATAGAAAACATAAAATTATCAAATCAGAGGAACAAAAAGGAAAAAGAATAAGAAGGAGCAAGATGGCGACGGGTCTGGAGCGGGCGTGCCAGAGGACAGAGCGAGCCTGA
>NW_007741344.1:0-725 GCF_000696425.1 Galeopterus variegatus | reverse complement strand
CCCGAGCCCGCTTGATCCTGCTGGAGAGCTGACGGCCTGAGGGTGCCGAGCCGGCTCACGCGGGGGGATGCAAAGAGGAACTGTGTGCTGTGGGATCCACCCCCGGGGGGGTCGTGCCCTGGTGTGGGAGATAACTCAACCACACAGGGGGCCGCAACACCAGGGGGAAGGTGGGAGGCCCAGAGAGGACCTTGACCAGGGCCGCAAGAACACCCACAGTGTCCGTGGCGGAGGCCTGAGACCCCTTCGGGGCTGAGTGGGGCTGAGAGACGAGGAGTGCAGAAGACACGCCCCAGCCCTCTACTGAGTGCACAGAGAGGGGAGGGGTCTGGCAAAGGAGAAGGAGTCTCAGAAAAAAAGACAAAACCTCCGGGAGGCCCCATCGTGTGCACACAGAGAGGGGAAACGCCTGGATAGCAAGGCGGAGNTCCATTTTCTCCAGGGGGGGGGGCGGAGCCGGCCAGCTCAGATCGGGCAAGCCAGCCATCTTTGCTTGGCGCGGCTCCTCACTGAGCCATGCCACTGTGTGCCTCAGCGCGGGGCCTCCCGGGGCCTGTGGACGAGCCACCAATCCCACTCCACCCGTGGATCTCTGGCGGGGCTGGTGGCATGGGGAGGCCCCGGCCAGCGTCGGGAGGGCAGGGAAGAGGATCCCGGCCAGACAGTCACTCCACCACACCTGGGGCTTCGGCCCCAGGTAAACTCCCTGCTTCCGGGAGGCAGAT
>NW_007741343.1:23723-25775 GCF_000696425.1 Galeopterus variegatus | reverse complement strand
CTGACACACAGTAGACACTCAGCAAACCTGTGCCTGTGCATGGGGAGCCCCGATGTGGCTGGGAGCAGTCCCCTGAGTGCAGCAGGATGGACATGCATACAGGCAGGCCTGATGGTGTGGCCCTGGCGTGAGCACAGGGTAAACCAATGCAACCGCTGCAGACTGGGCCTGGCCCACACCCTCCCTGCCAAACCGCACAGCCCAGCCAGGGACCCTGCTCTCAGCCTGAGCCCACCCACACCTCCATCTCTGCCGGCTCACCTGGTTCAGGGGTGTATCCATCTGAGTTGAGGGTGTCAATCCGTCTCTGAGTCTATAGGACACAGGGTCAGCAATGGTCAGCAGCGCCCGAGCTGGGGGCACCCAGCCCCTCTCATGAGACCCATATCCACTCAGGACTCCCCAGAGTCAGTGCTGAGGAAGACCCTCTTCCCCTCCACAGGGACCCCTTCCTCCATCCCAGCCTCCCCCAGGAGCCCACCCACCCAGCTCCATGCCTGGGTCCCCAGCTCTGAAATGCCACTGACTCATGTGGGTGAACGTGGAGGGGTGGGCTGGGAGTGTGGGAGCAGCGGCCCCTGGGGGAGCAGAAGGGACAGTGAGAGGGTGGGGGATGGGGCTCCTGCCCCTCAGCCCAGCCTGCGGCCACTCACCCAAAGCAGCACTGGTGCTTGTGTTAGGGCAGGCCTCCTTCAGGCAGTAGATGAGCCCATCGGCCTTGAGCTTCAGATACTCCACCAGCTGCAGAGAGGGGAGTCAGGGCAGGGCCTCCTCTCCTCCCCGGAGCCTGGGCGTCCATCACAGCGCTGCCCCCAGAATGAGGTGTGTGGGCAGCCTACCTGCCAGAGTGTGTCAAACTTGGCGCCCTCGGGAATGCAGTATTTGCCCGCCTTGTCCTGGCTGATGAGGTAGTGGTGCACGGTTTTCCTGTAGATCAGGGACAGTGCATACGTACCCTGCTCCTTCCAGGGCCTCAGCCTGGGGGGGCAGGAAGGAAATGTCACCCCTACAGCCACCTGGGTGCCCTCCTACTGTGCTCAGTGTCCCCCCCACCACACACGCTATGGACTGCACTCGCCAGAGCCTCATGAAGAGATGGCAGGGACTGGGGAAGTTGAGGCCAGATCCAGCTCAATCTCCAGACCGGCTAGTAACAGGCCACAGAGGGAGGAAAGGAGAGAAGGGAATGGCCATGTTCACAGGGGAACACACAGTCATTCAAGGGCAGATACGCGGTCATTCACAGGACCACCCACATGGACACTCTGCCCTGCATGGCCAGACAGTCAGCCACCCGTGGCTGGATGCTTGGCCATGGAGGTGGGGTGTACATCCACCCACAGGGGGACACCTGGCCCTCCACAGCTGAATAGTTGGCCACCTATGGCCAGACACTTGCCATCCACAGGTGCACTCAGCCATCAGGGGATACACTCAGCCATCAATAGCAGACACAGAGCCCCTCACAAGGGGACACACTGCCTTCAACAGTGTGTAGACTTAGTAGACTTAGAAACATGTAGACTTAGAAACATTCTCTTAAGGGGACCAGACCCCCCTCCCACAACTGGGCTCACCATGTCAGTGCCTTGAGGCCCACCCAGGGACCTGGGGCATGGAGAAGGGGAGTGGACACCCCTCCCACAACCAGGCACACTGTGCCAGTGCCTCAGGACCTACTCCAGGACCTGGGGTATGGAGCTGGGGATCGGACATTCTCTACAACCAGGCACACCGCCAGCGACAAGGAGCATGCCAAAAACATCTTCTCCATGTGGGTGGCCCACCACAGCCACCATGATAACCATGGCTGCCGTGAAGGTGGCTAGATGCCACAACCCCCACGCAGTTTGCCCCCCAGCCAGTGAAGTGTATTAACACAAGGAGAGTCACCAGCAGAGATAAAGAAAGAAGGAGGACGTCTGTCTCCACAGAGCCCATTTCAGAGTGACAGAAGAGGCATCTGCTCTATGATAGCATCGGGGGACCTGATCACACCTCTCAGCATTGGACAGATCATTTGGGCAGCAGATCAACAGAGTAACCATTATT
>NW_007741343.1:19398-23066 GCF_000696425.1 Galeopterus variegatus | reverse complement strand
TGCACTCAGCCTTCAGGGGATACACTCAGCCATCAATAGCAGACACAGAGCCCCTCACAAGGGGACACACAGCCTTCAACAAGTAGACTTAGAAACATTCTCTTAAGGGGACCAGACCCCCCTCCCACAACTGGGCTCACCATGTCAGTGCCTTGAGGCCCACCCAGGGACCTGGGGCATAGAGAAGGGGACTGGACACCCCTCCCACAACCAGGCACACTGTGCCAGTGCCTCAGGACCTACTCCAGGACCTGGGGTATGGAGCTGGGGATCGGACATTCTCTACAACCAGGCACACCGCCAGCGACAAGGAGCATGCCAAAAACATCTTCTCCATGTGGGTGGCCCACCACAGCCACCATGATAACCATGGCTGCCGTGAAGGTGGCTAGATGCCACAACCGCCACGCAGATCGTCCACCAGCCACTGGAGTGTATTAACACAAGGAGAGTCACCAGCAGAGATAAAGAAAGGAGGAGGATGTCCGTCTCCACAGAGCCCATTTCAGAGTGACGGAAGAGGCATCTGCTCTATGAGAGTATCGGGGGACCTGATCACACCTCTCAGCATTGGACAGATCATTTGGGCAGCAGATCAACAGAGTAACCATCATTCTTTCAGAGGGAGAGAAGAAATCTAGGGTGATTGGGGGGGGAGAGGAAGGGGGATGGGGCGGGATTGGACAAGGGGCATGAAGAATAATTACGATTCGTAACAACATGTACGCTAGTAATATTGATTTGATGAACATATCTCAATGTTGAACCCCCAAAATTTGTATAATCAATTTTGATTCAATAAAAATTAAAAAATTAATTAAAAAAAAAAGAAACATTCTCTTGGGTAGAGAAAGCCATTTCCACACAAAGACCTACACAGGTAACACAACTCCATGACTAGCTCACAGGGCACCTTTGTGCAAATCAGAACAGGTTACTTTGTCATCACAAAGGACATTTAATTGAAAGGGAGCCTTGACTGCCCTCTGCTGGAAATTTGTCAATATAAATACACAAATTTTCCATGTCTGATGGGAATCAAGCCCCTCAAGGGCGGTGCATTTGTGTGGCGAGAACCTGTCCAGCCCCGTTCCCCAGCCCCGAGTACACACACACACAAACATACACACACACACACACACACACCCCAATTTAGAGTCAGACACTGGCACCCTCACATGAAAACCTGTCCACCCACATCCCCCAGCCCCGAGTACACACACACACACACACACACACACACACATACACGCACACACACCCCAATTTACAGTCGGACACTGGCACCTTCACATGAGAATCTGTCCACCCACGTCCCCCAGCCCCGAATACACCAGTCAACATCTCCCACAAAATACTTGTGCTGTGAGTCCCTGGCACAGGTTCTACTCTGGGGTTAAGTGCAGATTCCCAGCGGGGGTGGCGGCAGCTGATCCTGAGTCCTCGCGGCTGTGAAAGGTGTAGGCGGCCGACCACTAACCTCAGCCACTGCGCTGAGTTACCGAGGGGCTGGCTGGGGGTGCAGCAGGAAGTAGCGACCGGGATGGCCAGGGGTGGGCGCCCTCAGGGTGTAAACACTCAGACAGGGCATGGCCCTGCCCGTGGATCTTCATTCACCAGATAGATATTTGCTGAGTGTTGACCATGTGCCAGGCACTGTGCTAAGAGCAGGGACATGGTGATACGAGACGAACTGAGCCCACCTTGCACTTAGGCCCTTCCTTAGGCCAAAGGAACGAGGAAGTATCCCCTAAATCACCACAGGAGAGCCTGAGTGAGGGACAGAGGGGCGGCTGTGACCATCCCATCGATTCCTGGACGGCATATTCTACAGAGAACACCACACTGAGGAGCCATATAGTTCCCAGGCTAGCCCATAACAGTCTGGGGATACGTGGAAAGACATGAAAGCTTGGAAATGTCACTCCAATTTACAGCTTACATCTCCGAGGTAGTGAAAAAATTATTTTATCAGCCAACAGCAGAATCCTGCAGAGGGAGCTGCACCATGTGGGAGATCTGCAAGCAATCTGCACAGACCTCTCATGCATGGGGGAAACCAAGGAAAGGGTGGCTTCCTCCAAGTGGGTTGGCCCGGCAGAGGGAACGGCCTTTGGGGAGGTGGGTGATAGCGAGGAGTCAGCCGGGCAGGGACTCAGGCCAAGAAGCAGCCACAAGAAGGAAGTCCCCAGGAACTGTCCCCCTCAGACTTCTTGGGGAGAACACTGGACTTCCTGAGGTCATGGGAGAGAGGCAAGCACCAAGTTCTCCCTATCTCCAGGCCCAAGTGACCTCGGCTGACATGTGTTACAATAAACCTGTTTTCATCTTCAATAAATAAATAAATAAAGTAAACAGATCACTTCTGACACTGGGGTTGGGAGGGTCACACTTGAGGGGTCCCTGGATGTTCCAACAGTAACAGGCAGGTGGGTGTTCCAGCAACTAACAAGGGACTGAGTGTGTCCCCACCTGGAGAAGCAGGTCACCATTCCATAAGAGTGTGTAAAAGAGTCATGAGGTTTCTCTAGGTTTCACCTTGTAGAAATGGAAATTTACATTCACACAAAAACTTAGATAGCAACGCTCAAAGCAGTTCTATTCATAATTGCCCCAAATTGGGAATAACTTAAATGTTTCTCAACAGATGAACAGATAAACTGTGGTACACGGCTACAATGGAACACTACTCAGCTATTACGTGGACTGAAATACTAATAGCACAATAACACGGATGAAGGTCAAAGCCATCAGTGAAGAAAGCCAGACTCAGAAGGCTGCAAAGTGTGTGACTCCATTCAAAACTGCAGAGATGAGCACATCGGCGGTTGCTGGCATCTGGGGGTGCAGGGAGGGACTGAAGACAAAGAAGCATGAGGACATTTGGGGAATTGTCTGTCTTGATTGAGGTAGTAGTTTCTCGACTGTATGCATTTGTCAAATCTCAGAATTTTTCCTTAAGGTATATAATACTATGTAAATTATACCTCAATTTGTTTTAAGGCAGACCCGGATTCACAGCCTGGCTCTGACACTTGTTAGCTGGGGCACCTTGAAGGTATTATGTGGGTTCCCTAAACCTCAGCTTCTTCATTTATAAGAGGGGAAGAATAGTCATAGCCTGCTATAGGTTGTGACAAAGCGTGGGAAGTCCTCGGGAGGGGCCTGGCAGAGAACAAACGCTCGGCTGATGGGAGCTATAATCTATGCCATCGCTGTCTGGGCCAGGGACTGAGCTGGGTCTAGGCAGGCACAAGGGAAGAGGGAGATGGGTTCTTGTTCAAAGGCAGAAAGCACTTTAAGATTCTGGTCTGCTGGGTCTCAGGGAGTGTCTGTGTTTAATTGCACCTTATAAGCCAGCAACCAATTTTCTACTAGGATTAGAAATGGTGCACATGCAATGTATTGTCACTGCTGCAAGCACATTCTCAAACAAGTGTCTTGAATGCAGCACATTTGTCTCCTTTTGTCTTTTCCCAGAGGTTTCTTTGCTTGTTACTCATCTGTTGCCCTGTGCAGGGAAAGTAACACCCTGCATTTTAAATTGCAATTGACGAGATTAAAATGAATGAAAAAGAAACAATTAAAAAAATCATTTCCAGTTCTCTATCAAAGTTGCCTATCTCATCTTTTATATATTTGAGCATATTAAACACAGTTATTTTAAA
>NW_007741343.1:17350-19388 GCF_000696425.1 Galeopterus variegatus | reverse complement strand
AATTGCCCCAAATTGGGAATAACTTAAATGTTTCTCAACAGAGGAACAGATAAACTGTGGTACACGGCTGCAATGGAACACTACTCAGCTGTCACGTGGGCTGAAACACTAATACACACAATAACACGGATGAAGGTCAAAGGCGTCAGTGAAGGAAGCCAGACTCAGAAGGCTGCAAAGTGTGTGACTCCATTCAAAACTGCAGAGATGAGCACATCGGCGGTTGCTGGCGTCTGGGGGTGCGGGGAGGGACTGACGACAAAGAGGCATGAGGACATTTGGGGAATAGTCTGTCTTGATTGAGGTAGTAGTTTCTCGACTGTATGCATTTGTCAAATCTCAGAATTTTTCCTTAAGGTATATAATACTATGTAAATTATACCTCAATTTGTTTTCAGGCGGAAAGAAGAGGTGGGCACTAAAAATAACAATTGAAATAGGAAACGTTATTAAGGGCTGTCTACACTCCTGTCTCCACTTCATTGCTGGGACCCCTGAGTGATGGAGACGGGTGACCCCTCCCTCCCGCGTGAGCCTCGCCCATCTCTCTGGTCCTTAACAAACTCCCTGGCCTGCCTCCGCCCCCTCTGACCATTCCTGCTCTGTCTGCTTCCCCAACCTGTCCTGCTGCTTGGGTCACCCTGTCTGTGGCTACACACACTGCCACACCCACCGCTCCCCCACCCAGACCTCTCACCTGAGCTTGGTTTGATCTCCACTGTTTCTATTAATACAGCCTGAGATGCAGATCTAACACACACACATGGCACCTGTGGTTGGCTGAACCCCACAGTCTGTTTCCCACGTGAGCCCATCTCCGGTGTTTGCAAGTTGCTCCTGGGCAATTCTTCCCCAAGGCTTCCCTTGCTCAAGAACCTGCTGTGGCTCCCTCCCGCCTACCTCATTGGATCCAAACCCCTCAGCCCTCTGCTCCAGCCGGGCTGTGCTCCGTGCCTTCCTCCAAACTCACATCCCTACTTCTATCCCTCGACTCGGTGCGCCCTTCCCCTCCTCTCCAACTGCCCAAATCCAGCCAGCCCTTCCTCACAGTCTCGTAGAGCCGCTCCCATAATGTCTCAGGCACAGGATGAGGCAGCAAGGTGGGGACTTGTCCAGGGAACATGGGGAGGGGTGTGGGTAGCGAAACAGGTCTCTGGGGCAGGAACTCGCCGGCAACACAGTTTGAGAAGCTGCTCGCCACAGTGGCCACAGGTGCAGCCTGGGTAGCAGGAAGCAGGTTGGGGCAGAAGAGGAGATGGGCGGGGCTGGCCCTCCACTCCAGGGCCACCAGCAACAACTGGCCATGTCAGACCTGAGGCCAAGGTGTCCCAGGCAGGAGCTTTCCCCATGTGTCCCATCTTCATCCCGCCTTCCCTGGCTCACTGCCAATAACAACTGTCACCACCACCACACTGCACAGCGGGCGGGCCCAGGGCAAGCCTGCTCCGCATCTACTGCACCTCCTGGGCCTTTGTGGATTGTCCTCACTAGTAAAACATGGGGACGAAGTTCCTGGGGACCTCATGGGCAGAGAAACTGGGGAGGCCAGAGGAGGTGGACAGGAGGCAGAAGATGAAAGGCCAGGGGACAAGAAGAGCATCCATCCATGCAGTGTCCCCACTGCAGGCCAGGCCAGCACAGAGTGTCTGCTTTCAGAAGAGCTGGGCCAATCTGCAGCCTCCCAGTGTGACTCTAGACTTGGGACCGGGGGATCAGATGTTTCTGTCCCTGCAGACACATGGGCCTCCAGAAGACACATGCACTATGCCTGTGCTAACCCAAGGGGTTTTACCCAAGGACACAGGTGGAACTTGGGTTTAGCAGTCCTGACTCTCAGTCCACTCTTAGCTAGCCTGTTCCTCCCCCAAACCTAGCCCCCAGTCCTCCTGGGCAAACCCGTCCAGCCTGCTCTTGAGCTCAGAGATCCTAATGTGCCTGTCCAGAGTATGCAGCCCCACTGGATCACCCCAGAGACAGTCGTGGGGTATCAGCCTTGTCCCCACAACTTTGATCCTTAGCCAGACATACCTGCCAAAAT
>NW_007741343.1:15819-16725 GCF_000696425.1 Galeopterus variegatus | reverse complement strand
TCGTGGGGTATCAGCCTTGTCCCCACAACTTTGATCCTTAGCCAGACATACCTGCCAAAATTCCACCATTCAAGTGTCCCCTTCAGGTAATGGCAGCATTAAATTATATCTGTTCCAGAGAGACCTGATACCCCAAACACACTTCAGAGGCAAAAAAGGGTCAAGTGGTCAAGTACGTTTTTAAATGGAAGGATGCTTTTTAGCTGTGTTTAATTCCTACACCTATTTAGCAGGGTCTTGAAGGTCTATTGTCCACAGAACATACTCTGAGCACCAAAAGCCCTGATTAAATGCCCATGATGAGAGCCAATAGGGGAAACAAGACAATCAGGCTGTTGACAGCATGGGGTTGGCACAAGCCAGGACTGGAGGCTCCACAAGCCACCCTCAGCCAGAGACTGGAAACATCCCCTCCCAAGGTGCTGCTGGAATGGGGGCCCAGCCCCTCACTGCCCACACCTCCTCTTAGTGACCCACAAGCACCTTGTTCCACTCCAGCTCTTGTCTCTCTCTGAACCCCCATTCCTTATCTGAGACCCTAAGTCCCCCCTGAAGCCGTGTTTCCCCTGTGCCCACCAACAGAAGCGGCATAGGTACTTGCCAGGCAGCAAAATGCCATCTTGGTTATACTATAAGGCGCAATGACAGTAGCTAGATTTACTGAATACACTCGTTCCCCCTTATTCCAGGGGGAAACGTTCCAAGACTCCCCGCGGATGCCTGAAACCTCAGGTAGTACCGAACCCTGTATATGCTATGTTTTTTCTTATACATACATACATACCTGTGATAAAGTTTAATTTATAAATTAGGCACAGTGAGAGATTGACAACAATAATTAATCATAAAATAGGACAATTATAACAATATGCTTTAATAAAATTTATGTGAATGTGATCTCTCTCT
>NW_007741343.1:14144-15397 GCF_000696425.1 Galeopterus variegatus | reverse complement strand
ACTAGCTCACAGGGCACCTTTGTACAAATCAAAACAGGTCACATTGTCATCACAAAGGACTGACATTTAATTGAAAGGGACCCTTGACTGCCCTCTGCTGGAAATTTGTCAATATAAATACACAAATTGTCCATGTCTGATGGGAATCAAGCCCCTCAAGGGCGGTGCATTTGTGTGGCGAGAACCTGTCCACCCCCATCCCCCAGCCCCGAGTACACACACACACACACACACACACACACACACCCCCCAATTTAGAGTCGGACACTGGCACCTTCACATGAGAATCTGTCCACCCACGTCCCCCAGCCCCGAGTACACCAGTCAACATCTCCCACAAAATACTTGTGCTGTGAGTCCCTGGCACAGGTTCTACTCTGGGGTTAAGTGCAGATTTCCAGCGGGGGTGGGGGCAGCTGATCCTGAGGCCTCGCGGCTGTGAAAGGTGTAGGCGGCCGACCACTAATATCAGCCACTGCGCTGAGTTACCGAGGGGCTGGCTGGGGGTGCAGCAGGAAGTAGCAATCGGGATAGCCAGGGGTGGGCACCCTCAGAGTGTAAACACTCAGACAGGGCTCGGCCCTGCCCGTGGATCTTCATTCATCAGATAGATGTTTGCTGAGTGTTGACCACATGCCAGGCACTGTGCTAAGAGCAGGGACACGGTGATACAACACGAACTGAGCCCACCTTGCACTTAGGCCCTTCCTTAGGCCAAAGGAATGAGGAAATATCCCCTAAACCACCACAGGAGAGCCTGAGTGAGGGACAGAGGGGCGGCTGTGACCATCCCATCGATTCCTGGATGGCATATTCTCCAGAGAACAACACACTGAGGAGCCATATAGTTCCCAGGCTAGCCCATAACAGTCTGGGGATACGTGGAAAGACAGGAAGGCTTGGAAATGTTACTCCAATTTACAGCTTACATCTCCGAGGTAGTGAAAAAATTATTTTATCAGCCAACAGCAGAATCCTGCAGAGGGAGCTGCACCATGTGGGAGATCTGCAAGCAATCTGCACAGACCTCTCATGCATGGGGGAAACCAAGGAAAGGGTGTCTTCCTCCAAGTGAGTTGGCCCCAGGGGAGGGAACAGCTTTTGGGAAGGGGGGTGACAGCGAGGATTCAGCCGGGCAGGGACTCAGGCCAAGAAGCACCCACGAGAAAGGAGGCCCCTGGAATTGCACCCACAGACTTCTTGGGGAGAACACTGGACTTCCTGAGGTCATGGGAGAGAGGCAAGCACCAAGT
>NW_007741343.1:11568-14101 GCF_000696425.1 Galeopterus variegatus | reverse complement strand
TTGTAGGGTGTTTAGCAGCCCATGATGACAAGGGGAGGCAGAATTGGCTCTGGATGAGAACGACTACCTTAACTCTATTCCTTGGGGTGGGTTAGGAAGTGGTCTGGTTGCTACAGTCCCCAGAAGAGTCTCCAAAAAATGTGGAGTCCAGAGTCTGAGACCACCTAGAGCTAGTAATAATAATTAGAATTATAGCCAGATGCTTATATACACCTACTATGCGTCAGGCACTCTGGGTAGATTCACTCCATCCTTATGATAACCCTGTGAGGGAAGGAAACACAGAGAGGTGGAGTGATTTGCCCAAAGTCACACAGCTGGTAAGTGGCAGAGTCAGGAATTGAATCCAGGCCCTCTGGCTCCAGAGTATGTACTTCAACACCGGCTAGCTGTCCCTGCCAGGGCTGTGTGACCACAGTTAGAGGGCAGGGGAGCAAAGGAAAAAGAAGCTCTGGATGTGGCAGGAGAGTCTTCACAGGTGGCACCTAAGGACCTTCCAGCCTGGGAGTCCCAGACCCTAATCTCTAAGCAGGGCTTTATTAAGTGCCTACTATGTGCTCCCTGCCCTAGCCAAGAGTAACGAAGTCATCTTGGGCTATTTACCACATGAACCCTCTTGTCTTTCCTGCCTGGACATCTTTCCCAGACACTCACCCAAGAGTTAGCAATAGAGCACCTACTAGGTGCCACCATTGGCATCTGCATTTAAAAGGATGCATGAACTGAGGCTCAGAGAGGCCAAGCAACTTGGCAAGGACACAGAGCAGCTGAGCAGAACTCAAGTGGTTTGCTCCTTCACCTCTCCAGGTGTGCCTTTGACCTGAGCTCGCCTACAGGTGGCTTGAGCCTGCCCTGGCCCTCATGGGAATCATCAGCATTTTGTTGTTCAAGTTCACAGTCCTATTGAGCCACCCTCGCATTCTTGAGGCTGGGGGGCCAGAGCACACGTTTGCTTTCTCTGGAGTTTTCTCTGCTTCCTGGAGCTAAGGATGTAGCGCTGACAGGGCCCAGCAGGAAGCCGGGGACTGAGCAGACATCTCTGTGTCCCCTGGACACTACCACTCCGCTGACCCTCTGGAGGGGAAGCAGCTTCCCTCTGGGTGGTCACAAGCAGAGTCTGCTTTGTTCTCCAACCGGACACCATCCGTCCCAGTCCTGCAGCCCGACTGGTGCTCCCCAGCAGCCTCCTCACTCCCCGTTAACACACCGTCCTCCTCTACCAGACGCAGGCCACCCCCAGAGACGGTGGCCAGAGGCTGCTCCATCCAGGCGTGACTTACCTGGGGATGTGACGATTCAGCAGTCGAGGCAAAATCGAGGCAAACAGGCCGCCTGTGGGGTCTCTGGTCCCCAACACGGACAGGTTGCTGGTTCTAGATGAAGAATTGGGACCCAGGAAGCCAACTTAGGTTTCCCTGTAGCCCCAACCGCAACCCCGAGAGCCCCCGCAGTCTCCTCCCCTCCCCCCCACAGGCCAGGTGTCAGGATGTCACCCCCTGCCACGGTTTCTCCCTTGCGAGGAGTTTTATACCCCCTCTTCCAGATGCCCGGAGCCCCCTGCCACCACGGGGTGGGCAGAAGGCCTGAGGCCGGCCCCTCACCCGCACGGCGGCGGCAGCAGGAGGGAGGCCGGCAGGACAGGCGGGGCGGCGNAGTCACACAGCTGGTAAGTGGCAGAGTCAGGAATTGAATCCAGGCCCTCTGGCTCCAGAGTGTGCACTTCAACACCAGCTAGCTGTCCCTGCCAGGGCTGTGTGACCACAGTTAGAGGGCAGGGGAGAAAAGGAAAAAGAAGCTCTGGATGTGGGAGGAGAGTCTTCACAGGTGGCACCTAAGGACCTTCCAGCCTGGGAGTCCCAGACCCTAATCTCTAAGCAGGGCTTTATTAAGTGCCTACTATGTGCTCCCTGCCCTAGCCAACAGTAACAAAGTCATCTTGGGCTATTTGCCACATGAACCCTCTTGTTTTTCCTGCCTGGACACCTTTCCCAGACACTCACCCAACAGTTAGCAATAGAGCACCTACTAGGTGCCACCATTGGCATCTGCATTTAAAAGGATCCACGAACTGAGGCTCAGAGAAGCCAAGCAACTTGGCAAGGACACAGAGCAGCTGAGCGGAACTCAAGTGGTTTGCTCCTTCACCTCTCCAGGTGCCCCTTTGACCTGAGCTCGCCTACAGGTGGCTTGAGCCTGCCCTGGCCCTCATGGGAATCATCAGCATTTTGTTGCTCAAGTTCACAGTCCTATTGAGCCACCCTCGCATTCCTGAGGCTGGGGGGCCAGAGCACACATTTGCTTTCTCTGGAGTTTTCTCTGCTTCCTGGAGCCAAGGATGTAGCGCTGACAGGGCCCAGCAGGAGACCGGGACTGAGCAGACATCTCTGTGTCCCCTGGACACGACCGCTCTGCTGACCCTCTGGAGGGGAAGCGGCTTCCCTCTGGGTGGTCACAAGCAGAGTCTGCTTCGTTCTCCAACCGGACACCATCCGTCCCAGTCCTGCAGCCCGCCTGGTGCTCCCCAGCAGCCTCC
>NW_007741343.1:9870-11460 GCF_000696425.1 Galeopterus variegatus | reverse complement strand
ACCCGCACGGGCCGGCGGCTGGAGGCCTGGTGTCTGCCGCTCCCGCCGGCGGCTTTCTCTGAAACGCCACCTATTTCCTTGACGCGCAGACAGGAAAGGGGGCTGTTTTGAAGTTGACGTCAAAGGCACGAAGTGCTGTGTTCAAGGAAAGTCGCAGGTCACGTGCCCCGGAGAGGGCAGAGGGCGTTTCCGGGGGCAGAGGGCGTTTCCGGGGCCAGGCGGCGCCTCTCCAGCTCTCCGCGTCCTGCCGCCCTCGGGGAAGCGCCCAGGCGCCCAGTGTCCCCGCGGTCTCCTCCGTGCCCCATCTCTAGGTCTCCTTTCTTGGGGACCTTCTGCCCAGGTCCCCTCTATTCTCTAGCTGCCCAAAGCCCCCTCTCCCCATTCAGGAAATCGTTTTTCTATGCTCCACGCCGCGACACTTTGCGGGGGACACAGGTTCCCCCAGCACTGTTTTTCTTAGAAGCCGTCCCTTTCCCTCCAGGGATGCAGAAAACGTGTCTTTGTATCCCTGCTCTTTCCTCGGGTGATGAGAGGAGAACGCCCGCCCGGGCACACTGAAGAGGGTGGAATCACAGCATCAGAATCACACAAACGACAGCAATAATCACGGTGGCACTGTCGTGCCAGAAGCGTGGTGAGCACCTTACACTTAACCATAGAGGTGCGTAGTAGATGCCAGGCTGCAGGCCGGGTCGGAGCCCGGGCACCCGGCCCGTGCCCCACGCGCTGGTGGACGCACGAGGAGACTTTGGTTGTCACGTGTCGCCCTGCGGGGGAGGGGGCGGCCTCCCCGAAAGCTGGATGCGGAGGCTGCAGGGGGGCACCCAGGGGCGCACCGGGCCCCGAGAAGGGGACTCCCAGCGCTGCGAGGCACTGGCCCAGCCCCTTCCTGTCCGAAACCTGGAGGCCCCTGTGCTGCGACAGCTCTGAGATGGGCCTGCAGATAAAGTCTTCTGTTCCGCCCAAGTGGAGGCAGAGGAAAAGGGGACGGATGGAAACGTGGGCCCGGAAAGTTGCGGGCTGTGTGCCCTGGTTGAGTTCGGGTAAATAGTCACTGCCCACGCGCGAAGAGCCTCGGAAGACGTGGATGCTCGCCCCCACGCCTCCAGGTCCTTGCCCACGCTGCGTCCCAGCCTGAACGCCCTTTCCCCACCTCTGCAACGGCCTGACTCCTCTTTCAGGATCCCATTAAATGTGGCTTCCTCCAGGAAGCCTTCCTGATCCTCAAACTGGGCGGGAGGGGGCTTAGTGTACATTTCACCCGAAGCTGAGCAGGCCATTGGACTCCACAGTTAAGAGGGCACCGGGCCACTGCTGGAAAACATCCGGCGGGTGGCCTGCGGGGTGGAGGCTCCAGCCTGCTAAACAGGGGTCAGCGCGAATATCCCCAAAAGGACACAGTCCCCTCCGTCCCTCCTGAATTCCCTCCCACACACTGTGTGCAGATCAGCTGTCTTTCCTCTGGGCGATCAGACAGTGACTTTTATTTCCTTCTTGTTCTTTTCTGGTTCTGCCACTTTCCGCGGAGGGACCTTAAGCAAGTTATATGGGCTCTCCGTGCCTTGGTTTCCACATTTGGGAAATAGAGAC
>NW_007741343.1:7952-9510 GCF_000696425.1 Galeopterus variegatus | reverse complement strand
CACAGTTAAGAGGACACCGGGCCACTGCTGGAAAACATCCGGCGGGTGGCCTGCGGGGTGGAGGCTCCAGCCTGCTAAACAGGGGTCAGCGCAAATATCCCCAAAAGGACACAGTCCCCTCCGTCCCTCCTGAATTCCCTCCCACACACTGTGTGCAGATCAACTGTCTTTCCTCTGGGCGATCAGACAGTGACTTTTATTTCCTTCTTGTTCTTTTCTGGTTCTGCCACTTTCCGCTGAGTGACCTTAAGCAAGTTATATGGGCTCTCCGTGCCTTGGTTTCCACATTTGGGAAATAGAGACAATCAGGGTACCTACATCCTAAGGCTGCTGTGAAAATTAAAACAGGCCTGAAAGGAAACGCTCCATGATTGCCGTCACCTCACCATCATTATGAGTTCCCTCCAGTGGCAGTTTTCGAGTACTGCATGCTTCTAAGCGCAATTTAAGAGTCTCTGGAGGTTCAAAGTGACCTCAGCAGCCTCCCTCCCTCCCGCAATAAAAAATCAATCCAAGCTGGTTTAAGTCAGAATTGATTGGCCACAGAAGCTACATGTTGTGCCCTCCCTTGGAGGCTTCTCAAATGGCTGGCTCTTTCTGAAACCTTCAACCCACCACGACATTGTCACCTCCTCTGAGAGCCCTTTTGGCGTTCTCAATTAATTCAACTCAATTAATTCACGTCTGCCACACTCTGTTCTAGGTACTATGGATCTGCTGTGAACAACAGATGAAAATCCCTTCCCTCGTGGAGCTGACATTCTAGTGGGGAGACAGAGAACTAGCAAAATAAATAAGTATTCCATTGAGCATGCCAGGTGGCTACAAGTGCTAAGGAGTAAAATAAATCAGAAAAGGGCAGGAGGGAACTGTAGGCGTGCAATTTTGAACAAAGAGATCAGGGCAGGCCTCACTGAGTGGATAACCTGTGAGTCAAGACTTGAAGGAGGTGTGGGAGAGAGCCATGGAGACGTGGGGGGAAGAGCATTCCAGGCAGAGGAAACAGCAAGTGCCGAGGCCTGAAGCAGGACTGTCACATCTGTGAGGCGGGAACTGTCTCGTGCCCAGCTGTTTCCCTAGCACCTGGAGTGCCACCTGGCACGTGATGGTGCTCAATAAATATTGCATGAATGGATGAAAATCACACATGTGGGCTTCAGGAACAGCTTGTTCTGGGCTCAACTGATGGTCCTGGGGTTGTCACCTCCTCTACCTACTGGCTTCATTCTCACACAAGTTTTCTCCCTGTGACCCAAGGTAGCAACTCAGCTTCAAATCCAACTCCAGGAGCAAGGATCTATTTCTCAGTATTCCTAGCAAAAGCCTCAACACAGCTCATTGGCCGAGTGGATCACATGTCCATCCCCAACTAATCCCTGAAGCCAGTGGATAAGATGTGGGTGTGGCTTAGGACCACGTCACATGCCCCACCTACACCACCTCTGGAAGGAAGGAGCAGCTGGAAGGAGGGGAAAGGACACCCAGGAGGCAAAGAGCCAAAGTCCTGTAGAATAATTAAAGCAGCTAAAATGTATTTATTCATTTCTCTTTTTTTTTT
>NW_007741343.1:5869-7075 GCF_000696425.1 Galeopterus variegatus | reverse complement strand
ATGAGGATGGGGCGAGGGTGCGCGTGGGACCAGCGGCAGGCTCCCGGGAGGGCGGGCATGTTGGAAGGTATTTGTCCCCCAGGGCATCGTGCCTGGCCCAAGGAGGCGCCCAATAAATGCTTGCTGGCGTGAGACCAGTGCTCAATAAATAGCAGCTGTGCATGCTGCCAGCGCGGGCTCCTGTGCCCCGTCCTGCATCTGCACCCATCTCCACCAATCTCCTTCCCTGTCCTCTGCCCCCTCGGCCCGAGCGCGGGCCTGGGTGGCCCAGCAGGGAAGGGCTCCGCGGTCGGGTGGGCCGGGGCTTGTCGTCACCACGCGGGCTCTTTGGGGAGCACTGTTCCTGCGCCCCTCCCTGGCTGTGCGCCCTCCAGGCGTGTGTGTGGGGCCTTGTGTGGCTGCATCTGGTCGTGCCGGTCTGGGACCATTGTGCGTCAGACTGTCCGGCTGTGGGTGCTGTGTCAGTGTGAGATTGTGTGTGTGGTCTGAACGCGTGTCTGGTGTGTTTTTTGGGGATGGGGGCGTCGTGCATGAGCGTCTGTGTGCAGTAGATGGTGCGTCTCTGCATGTGTGTGTTGGGGGGGGAAGTGCGCGGTGTGGCCTGAGCGTCGTTGTGTGTCTTTGGCGTCCAGGGTTGAGTTCCTGTGTGAGAATGTAGTCTGTGGACCAGACCACAACCACCAGGCCGGGCTACCCGCGCCAGAACTGCACACAGGCAGTGGAAGCAGGAACACAGGAGGGGTCTGGGCCCACCCCACCACCACCCCCCGGAAGGGCAGAGGCGCATGGAGTGTACAGAAGACCTAAGCGGTCAGAGGCTCCTGAGAACTGGACAGGCATGTGGACCGGGACCCTTGGTTCTCCAAGCCCATGATATGGGAGCTGGGCTGGGGTGGCCTGGAGGCCGCNTTCATTTTGTTTGTTCACAGATGTTGAGCAGCTGCCAGTGCAAAAAACGAGAGCGGCCCTGGAACAATTCGTAGTTAATTGCCATTCCGCTCTTGCTCCCGACCTTAACTTGTCTGGTAACTACAGAGCCTTCTAGTGAGTTTCTAAAGAATTCTGAAGCTACCCCCTGAGCATCTACTGTGCCTCAGGAACCCTAACAATGATATTGTTAGGATACTCAGAAAAAGAGAGGGGCTTTCTGGTGGGCTTGAGAGCACCAAGCACAGGAAGCTTGGCACATACAGTTGGCACCACTCT
>NW_007741343.1:0-318 GCF_000696425.1 Galeopterus variegatus | reverse complement strand
TGGCTTCCTTGGCTTGTGGCCACAGCACTATAATCTCTGTCATCACATGGCCTTCTCCTGTATGTGTCTGTGTCTTCTCTTCTCTCTCTTTAGTACCCTTGTCATGGGACTTAAGACCCATCCAGATAATCCAGGATTATCTCATCACAAGATCCTCAACTTAATTACATCTTCAATGACCCTTTTCCAACTAAAGTAATATTCACAGGTTCCAGGGATTTGGACATGGACATGTCTTGTTAGGGGCCACTCTAAACCCCTCTCAGTCTCTCTCCAAGCTAGAGCTGTGTTAACTAAAAAGTTGTTAAAATGCCCTCA
>NW_007741342.1:13563-25784 GCF_000696425.1 Galeopterus variegatus | reverse complement strand
TTCACGGCAACATCCTCATGGGCCGGCAGCGGGGGGTCTTTATCCCCCTCCCGGGGGAAGCAGCGCCTTTCTCGGGAGCGGGGCTCAGGCGATGCCGGCGGATTTTCTTCACTCAAGGAGCAGAGTAAGAGACAACTGCATTGATGCCATGATGGAACTCCAAATGTCCTATTTTCAATTTCATAGATTATTTCTTCTGCTTTGCTCTAGTCTGCTGTTGAAACTTTCTGTATTTTGTTTTTTATTTTATTCATTGAATTCTTCAGCAGCAGGATTTCAGTGTGATTCTTTTTAATAATCTCTATCTCTGTGTTTAATTTTTTGTTCATATTATAAATTGTTTTTCAGATTTCATTGAACTATCTACCTGTATTCTCTTGCACCTTGTTGAGTTTTCTTAAGATCATTATTTTGAATTCCTTTTCCTATAGTATACTGATTCTTTTTCTTTGGGATCTATTACTGGCATGTTGTTGTGCTCCTTTGGTAGTGTCAAATTCCTGGCTTTCTCATGTTTCTTGTGTCCCTGCATTGATATCTGTGTATCTGGTGAAACAACTGCCTCTTTCAAACTTTAAAGAGTGGCATTCATAGACACAGTCTTTTACCTGCAGTTGGGTCTTAGTGTACTGGTTTGAAAGGGTGTGGTGATTCTGTTTCTGCATACATGCAGTAGTGTAGTCTCTGGGCAATCTCTTTGATCAACATTGCCAGTAACTGTAAGCATCTTAGTGCTCTAGGCTGCAGAAGTTTGTTGAAGTGATAATGGCATAGATTGTTAAGATCTTCAGTGGCAAAGGCTCCTGTTCTTGTTTGTTTGTTTCCACATTGGACAACTTTGTCAAGAAGATTCTTCTTGGTGTTGAGTCTGACCTGACCTACAAGCAGCTGCAGGTTCCAATTGCAGGTGCTCAGAGCAGCTGTGTAGCTGGGATCCTGGCCTCAGTGACTCACAAACATATTGTAGCACCTAGGTTTGGGGATACAGGTTTACTCTGTGCAGACAGGTTGGATGTATATTTCCCACTGCACCAGGATCTGTGACTGTGAGGCTCCCCAGGCAGCTCAGGCTTTGTGAGTCAGGTTATAGTTGTGACTGAAGCTGGGAGGCTAAGCATAGCACTGGCCCAACTATAGGGGAGAAGAGGAAGCAGGGTACAGCTGCAATTCAGGAACCAGAGCAAAGGGGGCTCAGTTATCAGTTGATTCCCATGGAGTGAGGCACTTTGTAGTGATGCCTTTAGCCCCTAAAATATTGGGACTTGGCATTATCTCAGTCTCTGTGGGGCCAGGTGCAGTGGCAGCAAGAACCTAGAATGGTGGGGTGCAGTTTTTGTTTGGGCCTTGAGGGGGAGTGCTAATTTCACTCCCTGGGGGAATAAGTGTCTCAACAGCTTGGTCTCTAGGGGAATAGTCTGGCTCCAGGGAAGCAAAGTACTAGAGTTGTTTGGCACTTAGGGCATGATGTCTCAGCTTAGCCACTGCTCAGTTTCCCTTGGGCACAAGGTACTATGTCAGCTCAGCCCTGGGATGCACACTGCTCAGCTTAGCCAGGTTGTTTCTTGGCCAAGGAATTTCTCAGCCAAGTAAGCAATTCCTCAAGGAGAAATGTGCCCCTTTAGCTCAGTCCCAGGGAGGTAGGGCACATCCACAACTGGAGGAGTAGATAAAGATTCCCCCAGGGGAAGTCTGCAGCTTTGCATCTTTAGTTCCAGCCTGAGGGAGAGGGGAAATCCTGCAATTGAGAAGGATGGATGGAGTGGTTCCATTACTGCTGAGTCCCTGAGGTTGGGTGTAACAGCTTGGGGAAGTCAGTTCAATGGCAGATTAGTCTCTGGGATGAAAAGGTGTCACTCACCCCTGGTATAAAATATTCTTCAGTAGCAGTTTCACTACTAAGATGGTGGAGTAACTTTGCAAGCCATAGAGGGTGGGGCACAGTGTCAGCTTCTCTGGGGGAGCACAACTGTGTGGACTCCAGGTAGCTCCCTCAGTTGGGCTTAGTGCTATGAAGGCCACCAGGGTCCCCAGTGGTGAGGATGGTAGCTGTCCAAGGTGTTGATGAAGGTTGCTGTGGTCCTCTCCCTTACCTTCTTCCCATGGGGAAAAGTTACTCCTGGTTCCCTGCTGTTCCTGGATCTACATCCGATGTTTAAATGAGAAAAACTACAAAACTCTGTTGAAACTAAATAAATGGAGAGATATTTCATGTTTATGGCTAGGAAGACTCACTGCTGTCAAAATGTCAGTTCTTCCCAACTTGATTTATAGATTCAGTGCAATCTCTATCAAAATCCCAGCAAGCTATTTTGTGGATACTAACAAACTGATCCTAAAGTTTATTATACAGAGGCAAAAGTTTCAGAATAATCAGCACAATATTGAAGGTGAACAAAGTTAAAGGACTAGTACTACCTGACTTCAAGACTGGAATGCTACAAGACAGTGTGATTGGAATGAAACAATGGACCAATAGATCAACAGAACAAAATAAACAAGGAAAGAAACTTATACAAAGAAACCCACAACTAGTCTTCGACAAATAAGCCATGGCAATCAATGAAGAAAAGTTAGTCTTTTCAACAAATGGTGCTGAAACAACTGGATATCCATGTACAAAAAAAAAAGATGAAACTAAAAAACGCCAAAACTATTCATATGCAAAAAAACTATTTTGAGAAATAAAGTTTTTTAAAAATTAATTACACCCCTTCAAGAAGAAGACATCAAAGCTTTAAATTATCACTAAAAGCTTTTAATCTTCAAAGTCCAACATTTAAGCCAAAATAATGATGCAAATTAGACACAATCAAGAGGGGAAAAAAATATATATATAAAAACCCATGGGTGATGCAGCGAAGGAAAAATAAAAAGTTTAGACAGAAAACAGGAAGTTACCTAAAGCAATTAAACAGAAACTCTACAGCTAAAATGCAATAATGGAAGTTAAAAATTCAGTGATGTTTAATAGCAGTTAAGGAAGTTGAAGAGAGAATCAAAACATCTGTGACATAAAACAGAATTAAAAACCTAGCATTTATATAATTGTAAGCTTAGAAGGAGAGGAGAGACTCAAAACTAATATTTGAAAAGATAGTGGTTAAAAATTGATGAAGGACTCCAACTTGCACTGAACACTGGCTTTACAACAAAAACAGTAATAAAATAATATGATAAGGCTGACAAAAATGTGTAAGACATTCAGAAACAATAACATGGAATTAGTAGATTCTTCTCTATCAGTGATACAATTTAAGTATAAATGGATTAAAATCCCCAATCAAAAGATACAAATTGGTTGAATGGATTTTAAAAATCAAATGATCCAGCAATATGCTGTCTACAAGAGACTTACTTTAGAATTAAGGACACATGTAGGTTCAATGTGAAAGGATAAAAAAAGATATTTTGTGCAAATTGTAACCCAAAGAAAGCACAATTGCTATATTAGAAAAAAATAGTCTTTAAAAAACTGTTATAAGAAACAAAAAAGGACATCAAAGAATGAGAATTCAATTAACTAAGAAGATATAACAATTATAAATATATATGCACCAAATATCAGAACTCTTAAGTATGTGAAGCAAACACTAACAGAATTGAAGGGAGAAATAGACAGTTCTACAATAATAGTAGATTTTAATACCCCCTTTTAATAGTGGTTATAACAATCAGACGGAATATCAATAAGAATATAGAGGATTTGAATGACACCAATTGTAACAGACATATACAGAACACTGCACATATGTAGCAGTAGAATATACATTTTTCCCAAAGGCACATGGAACATTCTCCAGGAAGACCATATGTTAGGCCACAAATAAATCTGCATAAATTTTAAAAGATTGAAATCATACAAAGTATCTTTTTTGATCTCAGTGGAATGAAAATAAAAATCAATAGAAGAATGAAAACTGGAAAATTCACAAATAGGTGGTGCTATGGTTTGAGTGTCCCTTCCAAAGCTCATGTTGAAACTTAATCCCCATTGTAACAGTATTAAGAGGGCAATTCAACTATGGTATTCAAAAGGTGGAGCCTTTAAGAGGTGATTGGATCATGAAGGCTATGCCCTCATAAATGGATTATTCCATTAATGAATTAAATGGGTTAAAAGATGAATGGGTTACCATGACAGTAGAATGGTTGCTTTATAAAGTGAGCAAGAGAGCACTCAGACATGCTCTTGCTCTCTTGCCATGTGATTCTCTACACTGTCTTGAGATTCTGCAGAGATTTCTCTCTAGGAAAAAGACCTCACAAGATCCTCCCCACAGAATATTGATAATCAGAGAAAAAACCATACACACACCTTAGACTTTCCAACATCCAAAACTGTAAGAAATAAATTTTGTTTCTTTATAAATTACCCAGTTTCTGGTATTCTGTTGTCAGTGACAGAAAATGGACTAATATAGGTGAAAATTAAACAACACACTTAAACAACCAATGAGGCAAAAACAAATCATGAGGGAAATTAGAAAATATCCTGAGACACATAAAAATAAAAATACAATATACCAATATTTATGAAATTCAGTGAAATCAGTGCTAATAGGAACCAACTAAACCCAAAGCCAAAGCCAGCAGAAGGAAGGAAATAATAAAAATTAAAATATAAATAGAGAATTTTTTTTTAAAGTAAAGAAAATCAATAAAATAAAAATTAATTCTTCAAAAGGATAAACAAGATTGGAAAACCTTTAGCTATATTAAGTAAAAAAGAGAAAAGACTCAAATAACTAAAATTAGAAATGAAAGAGGGGGATTACTGATTTTTTGGGGGGGGAAAGGATTATTAGAGAATAATTTTCACCAACAAATTGGATAACCTAGATGAAATGAACTTGTTTACACAACCCTACCAAGACTGAATCATGAAGAAACAGATAATCTGAATAGACCCAGAACTCGTAAGGAGATTGAATCAGTCATCACAAACCTGACGAAGAGAAGTCCAAGGCCAGATGACTTCACTGGCGAATTCTACTAATCATTTGAAGAAGAAATAACATGAAATCTCCCCAAAGTCTTACAAGAAATGGGTTAGTATACACACATACGTCTTTGCTCTGTCAGCCAAAGGGCCTAGGAGCAACCATACCCCAATAGCAACAAGGACACATAGCGCCCTGGTATTGCTTTCCAATACCAGTCTCCAGTAAGAGGAGCCAGGGATCCCTGGGAAAATGGCTGATTCTAGGATGAGCAGGAAACAACAAGACGAGTCTAGAGCATCTTGTAATATCAGAAAATAAGGAAATATTCAAAATGAACAAAAACAAAATCAGAGGAAAAACCACCACACAATGACGGGAGCTTGTCAAAGGACACAGGGGCAACTGAAAAAGATTTCAGTGGTGAAAGCCAGAACAATTTGAGGAACAAAATCAAGAAGCATTGCATTATAATTCTAATTATAAAACAAATATTCATGCATACTCATATAAAAATTATTGAATAAATAAATGGGGGGAGAGTAGACAAATCTTTTACACAGAAAAAATCCATTTAATTTATGTAGCTAACTATGTTCTCAAAAAGGTACAGCATAACTCCCTACTCCTTAAGTGTGGACTGTGCATAGTGACCTATTTCCAAAAAAATACAGCATGGAAAGGAGGGGAAAATAGTTTTACAGTACAGAAACTTGACAAACATCACCTTAACCAGGTGATTAAGCTTATTATTGGTACTAAGTCATGTTGGTAGCATATACCTTTGACATGATGTGATAAAATGACACTCTACCTTAGAGATTCTCCTCCAAAAAACCTCATAGTCCAGTTTAGTTATGAGAAAAACATCAGACAAATCCCAGTTGAAGGATATTCTACAAAATACCTGTGAAGTACCCCTCAAAATTATCAAGGTCATGTATGAAAAGGACAGTCTGAGAAACTATCAGCCAAGAGGAGACATAATTAAATATAATTCTGTTCACTAGAAAGAATCCTGGAACAAAATAGGAATATTGGTTAAAAGCTGAGGATATCAGAATAAAGTATAGAATTTATTTAATAATAATATATCAATATTGGTTTATTATTTGTAACAAATGTACCATACTAATGCAATATGTTAATAGAGGAAACTGGGTGTAACATATATGGGAATTCTCTACTATATTCAAATTGTTTCCTGTAAATCTAAAACTGTTCTAAAATAAAATGTTTAAAAATGTGTTTTCAAAAGAAAGTAAAACATATGACAATAACAGCACAAAATTTGAGAAGGAGGAAATGGAAGTATACTGATTCTTATATTCTTTCTGAAGTGGTACAGTATTATTTAATATGGGTGTGATAAGTTAAATTAGTATACTGTAACCTTAGAGCTACCAAAAAAAATATATCAAATGTTATAAACTGAATGTTTACATTCCCCACCTGCACCCCCACATTCATATGTTGAAGCCTAATAACCAATATGATGGTATTTGGAGGTGAGGCCTTTAGATCAGGAGGGTGGAGCCCTCATGAATGGGATAACTGCCCTTATAAGAAGAGACAAGAGAGAACTTGCACCTTCTCTTTCTGTTCTCCACCATGTGAAGGATATGACAAGAAAAAACTACCATCCACAAACCAGGAAGGTGGCCCTCACAAGACACCAAGTGTGCTGTCACCTTGATGTTGGACTTCCCAGCCTCCTGAACTGTGAGAAATAAATGTTTGTTGTTTAAGCTGTCGAGTTTATGGTAATGTGCTATAGCAGCCTGAATGGACAGCAAAGAAATTGATAGAGAAGATAAAGCAGAATGATAAAAAATATTCAATTCATGCAGAAGAAGGTAAGTAATAGGGGAAGAGAACAGAGGATAGGTGAGACAAATAAGTGTCAGAAATGAATATCTTTAAAATATGTTAACTGTATTTTGAATCCCTGAATCAAACCTTCTCCTATATTTGCACTTTGAGAATTCACCCCCACTTTGCAAATGTGCATCCCTCATTCAATACAGGCTATGCTATCTCCACCATTATGTCTAATCTTTATTTCTGTATGTACAATAATTGCCATTAGTTTACTTGAGTTAGGGATGATTAGTATCAAGGAAGAAATGTAGTTAAAATAACAACTTTGAGTTAATAATTTTATTATTAGAAAGTTTGTTCGTTAATGGTCTCAGATTATTCAGTGCAGTGTGAAATGAAAAATGTATTTTCTGTGAAGATTTAAGACTTTTGTAGATTTTTAACTTCTTCTGTATACTTCTGGATGTTATTAATCACAAAAATCCCCAAGTCCTTTTCGTAAAAAAGATTATGTACTAGACAGTAGAACATTGAAAAGCCACAGTTCTTTTCTCTGTACTTGTCCAAGGAAGAGAGGTACCTGTTTAGAAGTAGCAGGTAAAGGCAGTGAAAAAGGAATACTGCCTATAAATTACAGTATGTGTGTAGTAATTTTGGTGTTCTGATCTGCACTTAGATAATTTGTGAAAACCAGTATCCTTCATTTGATCCCCAAGGTAGCTCCCAAAGAGAATCTAGGAAATGAATAGAAATGGCAAGTAGGGGTGGATTAGGTGTCAGCAGGGATTCATACTCTATACTCAAGTGTTGAAAAGTGCTTTGGTCCTCAGACAAGAAAGAGAAACTTTGTGATCAATCTAATAAAAAGTGTGAACTTTTATTTTATTTTTAGTTTTTAATAGCTTATGCCCTTTTAAAATTTTTATTTATTTATTAATATTATTACTTTTTTAGATTCTAAGATGCAGCAGAGCAGCTGGGGGAAGGGAGGAGGTAAAGGGGAGAAAGAGATAGGGTGGGAAGAGTAAGAAGGAGGGGGAGGCTTGGTCAAGGCCCATGGCACCCCCCTCATTCCAGCATGGGAAACCAGGGGGGTTTGGATGGTGGCTCATTGATCATCACTGGGCTAGTTACAGATGCTGGGGGGAAGGAGCTGAGGCTGTTGGCCCCTCACTGGCCTGGCTCATGAGCCCAGAGCATTTCCTGTAGTGGCTTGGTGGTCATCGCTGGGCTGGTTACAGATGTTGTGGGGGGTGTGGCTGAGGCCCTTGGCCCCCTACTGCCCTAGCTCAGTAACCCAGGGTTAGTGACCTGGTAGTCGTTGCTGGGATGGGTGTGGTCACTGGGGCACATGGCTAAGTCCTATGGCCTTCCCCCCTGGCTTAGGAGCCCAGGGGGCTTCCGGTCCATCTAAGTTTTATAGGTGTTCTTTGGTAGTGTTAGACATTTACTGGTTAATATCAGACTTTGTCTCTGATATATGGGTATTTTGTTTTTTCTTTCAGTTTTATGTTGGATTATTCGCTGTTCCCACTAATTAATCTCTGCACTTTAACTAATTTGTTGTCTTTTGCTTACTTCTAAAATTGGGCAACTTCCTGTGGGAACCAGCACTTGAGCCCTGTGGTTGAGCTAAATTGCTACTTTGCTGCTGATTCCCTGGGAAAGGCTTTTTGTGCAGCTCAGGTTTTAATTGATGACCTTGTATGTATTTGCAGGTCTCATGGGTTGTGTGGAAACTCTGGTCTGGGTCTGAATCTTTTCAGCAAACTATATCCCCCACAGTTCTACATTCCTGACTGGTCTCCACTGAGTGGGCCTGTGCAGATTTTAGGGCAGATTAGCTGCCCGTTCTGTTCCCCAATATTCCCCTTGGGCCAGTGTCCTGTACTGCCTGCATTCCAAACACTTCCCATGGGATGAGCCATGTTGTACTGGTCCCTTGTGGTGACTCACTGGCCTCTGAGTGGCTCCTTGCTCCTATGTGGGTCCACAGGAACCCTGTAATTGGTCTGGCTGGCCTGGTGGCCACCAAGACAGTCTTCTCCCCTGCCGCCTTCAAGCAACTTCACAGGAAGGGCGTAGCTGCAGTTTCTGCAAGCTCTCTGTACTCACCAGCTCAAGACTTGAAGTGGCTGGGACTCGAAATGGTGGGAGCAATCTTTTCTTTCTCTTATGGTGGCTTCTCCCACCTCATGAACTTCGTAGGTCTCTCCTCCTCTTCCCTTGAGCTCTAGAGACCCCAGCATGGTTTTTATTGTTTTTTGATAGTTGTAAGTTGGTTGATTTATGGGAGACAGTGACACTTGGGACTGTCTATTCTGACATCTTGACTGGAAGCCCCTTGTGTGAACTTTTAAAGAAAAGTTTTTTCAGGCAAAATATCAGAAACAGCTAATATAAAAAATTTTAATGATAATATTCAATTCAGGCACGAATACAAAAACATTGATTACTCTCAGCAGTGTAGATGGTACAAGAATTAAAATACATATTTGGCAATTTAATCTTAAGGTTTATCTGTCAGAGTATTGCTCTACATTGACCCAATATCCACTTTAAGAATATAGCCCATGAATATAATTATGAATATGGAAAATCTACATCCATGAAGATGTTCATCACAATGTATTTTATTTCTTATCTGCTGGACATTGTTAGGTACAATTTTTTTAAATTCAAATTTTTACTCTGAGATAATCATAGTTTTACATGCAATTATAAGAAGTATTGCAGTGAGATCCTATACCCCCTTTACCCTGTTTCTCTCAATGGTAACATCTTGTAAACCTTTGTATAATATCACACCCAGGATTTTGACATTGATACAGTCAAGATCTGGAATCTCCATCACCACAAAGATCCCTTACGTTGTCCTTTTATAGTCACAACCACTTCCCTTCCAACTTCAACTGCACACCCTCCTTAATCTTGGGCAACACAAATTTGTTCTCTACTTCCATAAATTTTGTCATTTTAGGAAGATTGTCTAAACAGAGTCATTTAATAAATAACGGATATTGGCTTTTTTTTTCACTCAGCATAGTTATCCTGGATTCATCCAGGTTGTTGTGTGTATCAGTAGTCCATTTCTTTCTAAAACTAAGTAGCAATCCATGGTATGGATGCCCCTCAGTTTGTCTAACCATTTGCACATTGAAGAACATCGGCATTGTTTACAGTTTTTGGCTATTAAGAATAAAGGTGCTATAAACATTTATGTGCAGTCTTTGTTGTGAATCTGTTTTCATTTTTCTTGGATAAATGCTCAGGAGTTCAATTGCCAGGCTGTATGACTAGTTACATATTCTGTTTTTTTAAGAAAGGGCCAGAATGTTTTCCAAAATTGCTGAATCATTTTACATTTCCTTCAGCAATGTATCAGTGATCCAGTTTCTCCTGCATCTTGTCAGCATTTAGTGTTGTCACTATATTTTCTTTTTATTTTAGCCTTGCCAACACTTATTCTTTGTCTTTTTTATAATAGCCATCCTAAAATGTGTGAGGTGATACCTCATTGTGATTTTAATTTGCATTTCCCTGATGATTAGTGCTGTTGAACATTTTTTCATATACCTGTTGGCCATTTTTATGTCTTCTTTTGAGAAATGTCTACTCAGGTTCTTTGCCCATTTTTTAATTGGATTATTTGGTATTTTTGCTATTGAGTTGTGTGAGTTCCTTATGGATTTTAGATATTAACCCTTATCAGGTGTATGGCTTACAAATATGTTCTCCCATGCTGTAGGTTTTCTTTTTACTCTATTGATTGTTTATTTTTTTTTCTCTGCAGAAGCTTTTTGGTTTGATATAATCCTACTTGTCTATTTTTGCTTTTATTGCCTGTTATCTTAGGGTCATATCTTAAAAAATCATTGCTGTGACCAGTGTCAAGAAGCTTATTCCCTGTGTATTTTTTCCAGTCATTTTAGAGTTTCAGGTTTTACATGTAAGTCTTTAATCCATTTTGAATTGATTTCTGTACACGATTATGGTTCCATTTCATTATTCTACATGTGAATATCCAGTTTTCCCAACATCGTTTATTGACAAAACTCTGCTTTCCTCATTGTGTGTTCTTAGCAACTTTGTCAAGGATCGATTGACCATAAATTCATGGATTTATGTGTGGGCTCTCTATTCTGATCCACTGGTCTCTGTGTCTGTTTATATGCCAGTACCATGCTGTTTTTATTACTCTGGCTTTGTAGTATTTTTTTTTTAAGTATGACAGTATCGATGTTGTATTAATATATTATCAAGAAAGCTAATGCCTCAAATAAGCAGAGGACATTAAAGGTCTCTCTCTCTCTCTCTCTCTCTCTAGGACATCTTAGCTACATTTAAAACAAGAAGATATAGGAAGGGATAGGCCAAACTCTTGAGATTGTTGGAGGTTGGTTTCCACGAGAAGTAGACTCAGAATATTTTAAAATCTGGTAGTGTGATGTTTTCAGCTTTGTTCTTTTTACTGAAGACTGCTTTGGCTATCTGGGGTCTTTTGCAGTTCCATATGAATTTCAGAATTGTTTTTTCAATTACTGTGAAAATGTTACTGAAAATTTGATAGGGATTGCATTAAATCTGTAGATCACTTTGGGTAGATGGACATTTTAACAGTATTAATTCTTCCAATCGATGAAAACAGGTTATCTTTTTATTATATGTGTCCTCTTCATTTTTTTCTTTCTCAGTTTTTTATTTTGTTTTAACAAACATGTGCAGTTCATTGAATGTCATGGTAGATAGACATGTCTGTACAAACTACTATATAAAGGGTTGGGGTCAAGAAGACAGGGCCAACAGCCCCATGGTGGTAGAAGACATGGCTAAAGACCACAGCAGCTACTTGTAGCCTACAAGATCCTTTATCGTCTGTGAAATTGCTTGGAAGCCCATTACTGAACCAGTGGGCAAAAGCATGAGGAATCCAATGGTCAGAAGGATGCTAAAGACCAGGGCACAGATGCTCAAGTTCTCAGTGGTGGAGGCATTGATCTGGGCCAGAGTGATATGGCACCCATCTTCGGTCCCTAGACTTCTTAGAGTAGACCAAGCCTACAAGCCCCAGGCAAAAGGAATTCATGAACAGTGTGTTGAATAGGGACCAGACAATATGGCCAGGCATGGAGGTCTTGCCTTCCATGTGGTCTTGTGGATGGTGATGTGGATAGGAGCCCTTAACCTGGCCACCTCATGCTCCTCCTTTAGCATCTTATAATTTTGGGGAGGCTGGTATTGGTGAGAGTGAAGAAGGTGTGAAATTCATGTTGCCAAAATACAAGCTGTGGGGTCTTCCTTTCCCTAGTCACTCTTCAATTTCTTTCATCCATGTCTTACAGTGTTCGGTGTAGACATCTTTTACCTCCCTGGTTAAATTTGTTCCAAAAGATTTTATCTTTTTTTTTTTTTTTGTCTTTTTCCGTGTCCGGCAACGGATCGCAACCCACAGTGTTGCCC
>NW_007741342.1:0-12693 GCF_000696425.1 Galeopterus variegatus | reverse complement strand
GATTGCAACCCTTGGTGTTGCTCCCGCGCCTCGCTCAGCCAGTGAGCGGGAACCGGTCTGTATGTGGGATCCGAACCCTCGGGCGGGAGCGCCGCCGCGCTTCCCAAGTGGTGCACTATCCAGTGCGCCACCGGGCCGGCCCAAGATTTTATCATTTTTTGATGCTATTGTAAGCGAGATTGTTTTCTTGATTTCTTTTTAAATAGTTTATTGTTAGTTTATAGGAACACTACAGATTTTTGTATGTTGATTTTGTATCCTGTAATTTTACTGTATTCATTCATTGGTTCTAACAGTTTTTTGGTAAAGTCTTTGGGGTTTTCTGTATATATGATCATGTCATCTGCAAATAGAGACAATTTAACTTCTTCCTTTCTGATTTGGATGGCTTTTGTTTTTTCTCTTGCCTAATTGCTCTACCTAGAACTTCCAGTACTATGTTGAATAGAAGTGATGACAGTGAGCATTTTTGTCTTGTTCCTGATCTTAGAAGAAAAGTTTTCAACTTTTCACTACTGAGTATGACGTTAGCTATGGGCTTGTGATATATGTCCTTTATTGTGTTCCTTCATTCCTTCTAGATCTAATTAATTGAGAGTTTTTGTCATGAAAAGATGTTGAATTTTGTCAAATGACTTTTCTGCATCTATTGAAATGATCACATGGTTTTTGTCCTTCATTCTGTTAATATAGTGTATCACATTTATTGATCTATGTTTGTTGAACTATCCTTGCATCCCAGGGATAAATCCCATTTGATTATGGTGAATGATCATTTTAATGTGCTGTTGAATTTGGTTTGCTAGTATTTTGTTGACTATTTTTTGCATCTTGTTCATCAGGGATATTGTCTTGTAATTTTCTTTTCTTGTAGTTTCCTTGTGTGCTTTTGGTATTAGGGTAATGCTGGCCTTGTAAAATGAGTTTGAAAGTTTGCACTACTATTCAATATTTTGGAAGAGTTTTAGAAGGCTTGGTTTTAATTATTCTTTAAATATTTGTTAGAATTTAGCTGTGAAACTGTCAGGCCGTTTTCTTTGCCAGAAGATTTTTATTACTGATACACTGTCCCCACTTATTATTGGTCTGTTCAGATTTTTATTTTTTTCTTGATTCAGGGTTGGTAGGTTGTATGATTCTAGGAACTTATGCAATTTACCAATAGTTATCTAAATGACAGATTTTTTTGGACATAACACTTCAATAGTTTTTATGTTAGGTTTCAATTGTTAAAGTTGCCTTTCTTTGTAATCTTTACAATAAATTCCTTCTAATAATTTAGAAGATTTAAGAGCATTTTAGTTTTTTTTACCATATTCTCTTATAACCTTAAAGTTAAATTTAAGATTAAACAATAGTTTTAGTTATCATTTCTTTTTTTTTTTNTCTCCCCCCTCCCTCCCAACAATGTCCTTTCTGTTCACTTGTCATATCAACTTCAAGGAATAGCAATTGTTATGTCTTCTCCCCCGCCATTTCTGTGTGTGTGTGTGTGTGTGTGTGTGTGTGTGTGAATTTATTTATTTATTTTTAGCTCCCATCAATAAGTGAGAACATGTGATATTTCTCTTTCTGTGCCTGACTTGTTTCACTCAATATTATTCTCTCCAGGCCCATCCATATCATTGCAAATAGCAGTATTTCATTCTTTTTTATAGCTGAGTAGTATTCCATTGTGTAGATACACCACATTTTCCATATCCACTCATCTGATGATGAACATTTGGGCTGGTTCCAACTCTTGGCTATTGTAAAGAGTGCTGCGATGAACATTGGGGAACAGGTATACCTTCGACTTGATGATTTCCATTCTTCTGTGTATACACAATATCTTTTTATAAGGAAAAATTGTATGACTGTTTGCCAGATAAAGAAACTGAGAAGAGTGGAAGAATCAACTTGCATAAAAGCATTCACATTCAGTGAGTTAGTGGCAAAGAGAGGACCAGAACTAAGGTCTTCTGTTTGGCAATTCACTCACTAGCTCACTGACTCACTCACTCATTCACCTCACTTACTCATTCATTCATCATTCAACAAACAGTTTTGAGAATCTATTGTGCACTATTCTAATAGTGAATAGAACAAGTTCTTTCCCTCATGGAGCTTACATTCTAGTGGAGAAGATAGACAACAAACAGATAAACAAGTAAATATGTCGCATGGTATAGTGCAGTAGAGTATCATCCAGCATAGTACACTCTGTGCTAGTAATGAGTCCTAGGAAGAAAGACAAAGTGCAGCGAGAGGATAGGGTGAGGGGCCAAGGTCAGGCTTTGGAAGGAATGATCAGGATGAGCCTCCCTGAGGAGGTGGTGTAGGCATAGGGACCTGAGTGAGGGGAGACTTGTGAGTGAGCTATGGGGACGTTTGAGGAAGAGCATTCTGAGCAAAGGTCCAGAGGTGGGAGGGTGCTTGGCATGTTCCAGAAACAGTAAGGAGGGTGATATGACTGTAGCACAGTAAGAGAGAGGGAGAGAGGGTAGGAAATGAGGTCAGAGCGGCAGCCCCAGGCTGGATCACAGGGAGCCTTGTGTTAACTTGGGGTTTTTTTTAGGTATAATTGGAGGCTGCTGCAGGAATTTGAACAGGATCATAAAGTCAATGCCTTTTTGGTTCCATGGCTTAGGGAAATTGCCAAATCCCAATGAGTGAAATGGGAGAATGAGCAGAGGAAGCGTTATGGTGAGTGGGGGGAAACCCTCAACTGACAGCCAAGAGACCTGGGTGCTCGTCCCAGTTCTGTCTCAGGATCCTGTGGCATTGTCCATCTCTCTTACTTTCTCAATGACTTCTTCTAGTTTTCTTATCTAAAAGATTGGACTTCATGACTTAAAGACATTCCTCCTGTATCTGTGCCTCTGAAGTTGCATCATTCTTTATTGTTTCTATTTTAAAAACAAACCAAGCTTAGTTGTACTCAGAGCCTTTGCCTTTGCTATTCTCTCTGCCTGGAAATGTGATTTCCCTGGCCTGCTCCTTTCCATCTCTTGACTCTCAGCAGAATGTCATCTCTTTCCTGACCCCTTACTGAAAAAATTATTCTTGCCCTGAGAGATACCGTCAGCTCCCCATTCATTTCCACTCCCCTTTACAAAGTGGTATTCCACTTTACCCACCTATGTGCAGGTGGGTAATGTTCTTAATACATCCAGAAGCAGCTCTCAGTAGATACATACCCCAGGATCCTCTCCTCCAGGTGGCATAACCCTGAGGTGTGCTCTGCACTGACAGCTAGAGATCTCTAAGGGACCGAGCTCCTGCAGAAGCCTGCTGTGAAAGTGTCTTGATTTTTCCCTTCCCTACCTCACTTCCCTGCTCCCCTACTGGAAGGATTGGCACCCAAAGAAATCACTTGTATTTCAGTCCTTGTCTTAGGATCTTCTTCTGCGAGAACCCAATCAAGTCACCCCCAAAGCCTTGTCCAGTCAGTTCTATCCCAGTGACCTGTCAAGTTTTCTCCAGAGCATTTTCACCATTTGAGATGATTGTGTTTACTCATTTGTTCCCTTGTCCTCTCTCCTCCCATTGGAATGTCAGCTCCATGAGGGCAGGGACCTTTTCTGTCTTGTTCATTGATGTGTCCTAGAACCTGCACCTAGAACAACGCCTGGCACAGAGTAGATGCTTCATACATATTTGTTGAGTGAATGAATAAAAGAGACATTCCTCAAGCCAGAATGCCCATTAGCCAGGGGGAATATGAGCCGCAGGCAGCAAATGTCAGTGAATAATTTCAACTGGTTGAAAAGTAACTCAGATTGGAAATACCTTTTGAGATTAACTTGTCCCATTGCCACAGTTTACAGAGCTTCATGGAGGTAACTGATTTGCCCAGTGGAGCTAGCAAGCTGTTAGTAATGGTAAAATCAGAATTAGGTCACCTACACAATAAGCATTCCAAGGTCTTATACTAAAAGCATAGCCATTCCACAACTGCTTAAAAGCTAATACAAAATTGAGGAATTTCCTATAGCTTTTAGACACTTTACAAAGAACATCTTGTTTATAAAATAATTACTGAGAGAATAAAATGAAAATTACCTCCCACAGTCAAATTCTGTCACTGGAAACTCTGTAACAAGCTCCTGGGCATTTCGTACCGACGGCCTCCATCTCAAACATAATGGAGGCCAAAGGAAATGGCAGAGTTTGTTCAAACATAAATGCCACTCAACTACATCACCAGAATGTCTGACTACAAGGTTAGTGTAGACAAATCTTGGTAACATATAATCAAACTGATAGAACCCTCCAATTGAACTCCACTACTCCCCTGAGAAAGAGTGAACAAAGAATGACAAAATGAATACAAAGCTGGGATGTTACATAAAAGAAACAAAATTGAGAAAGAACTTGGGGTCTATGTATGTTCATCTAATAGCTGACATCTTCCCTTCTAAGTGAGATTTCATGTTGAGAAGGATAATTTTGAATCCCTACCAAGTCCTTAATCACTAAGAAATGAATCTCTCATAGTTACTTCATACCGATTCCTCTGTAATGCAAGAAAATGGACTCTGCCAATATAGAAATGTGTTTTAGACTAAGAAGGGGAAATAAAGGTGTTAACTCTTTGACCACTGGACCACTGGTTAACTGGAAAATTCAACTCTCTCTATTGCTCCTAACACTCTCATTAAACAAAATTTAATTAAATAATTTTCTAATTTTCTTTGACATTTTATTTAAAAAAAACTTGGGGGGTAATATGTGGTAATTAGTACATTTTTCTCTATCTTTTTTATTTGCACTATTAATTATAAAATATTAGATAATGATACTATATTGCTAACTATATTCTATTAAAAATTTTAACAGTGAAGTTTGATTGTCATTACTCTGAGCCATTTTAACTATTTTGTAACATGCCCCCAAATGCTGAGTCCACTGTGACTACTGAATAAAAATAAAATTAATCTATGGGGTGTTTGTTTTTAAAGTTATTCAGTGCTTTTCAAGTTACTTGGCACAAGAACTCAGGTCTCATAAATCCAGACTCCTTCCACTGTCCCCCCAGCACTGGCACCAGATGCTACTCTTTGCACAGTGACTCTGTTTCTCATCTAAAATGGAGCTTTGTGATGAGTGAACTCCTGGGGCTACTAGGTCATTATGTGTTGTCTGCTGCTTCTGCACTTCTGTGGAATTTCACACTGTTCCATGTGTGACTAATGGATGGGTGACATGAGAAGGATGCTATGCCTAACGTCTTCACTCAAGTGCAAATGAACTGGCTGATAAACTACCAGCTCTCAGGATAGCGGTCCTTAAGCTGAGGGACACATCAGAATACCTTAGGATGCTTTTGCAAAACAGCCATCCTTAATGACTTTCATTCAGTAGACCTGGATAGGAAACTGGAGATCCATATTTTGACAAAGCTCTAATGCTGGTCAATGAAAAATCAAGGTTCAACATACTAAAATTATAAAGGTAATCATCATCGCAATTCCAAATAATAGCATAACTAACAAACATTGAGGACAGAATATGTGGGGTAGTATGAGATGAGTCATCATCCTTCTAATGGTGAGTCATACATAGGATTAAAGTTGATAAAGGAAGAAAAAGATACATAGACATATTTTATAGAAGTGTGGAGGAAACCATCAGAATAACCAAACACAGAAAAGGTTTAAAATAGTTAACTTCTTTTTTTTTTTGTCTTTTTTCGTGTCCGGCAACGGATTGCAACCCTCAGTGTCGCTCCCGTACTGGACCGGACCGGCAACGGGATCGCAACCCTCAGTGTTGCGCCCGCACCTCGCTCAGCCAGTGAGCGGGAACCGGTCTGTATGTGGGATCCGAACCCTCGGCGGGAGCGCCGCCGCACTCTCAAGCGGCGCACTAGAGCAATGCGCCACTGGGCCGGCCCTAAAATAGTTAACTTCTTTTTTTTTTTGTCTTTTTTCGTGTCCGGCAACGGATTGCAACCCTCAGTGTCGCTCCCGTACTGGACCGGACCGGCAACGGGATCGCAACCCTCAGTGTTGCGCCCGCACCTCGCTCAGCCAGTGAGCGGGAACCGGTCTGTATGTGGGATCCGAACCCTCGGCGGGAGCGCCGCCGCACTCTCAAGCGGCGCACTATAGCAATGCGCCACTGGGCCGGCCCTAAAATAGTTAACTTCTAAGAAGTATAAGATTGGAGAGAGCATGCATTTGCTTCCTCTTTTATGCCCTTCTGTAATATATATATATATATATATTTTTTTTTTTCTTTTTTCTTGCCATATAAATATGTTACTCATTCCTACTAGTTTTAAAAAATAAAAATAGATGTTCAGATAATTCTGATGTACCTTGCTTGTTAGAGATAATTTGTTAGTCACCAGAAAGTGGGAGAGGGAGTAGCAGTGATAGGACAGGGAAGAGAATTCTTTGCATTTATTGAAGCTTATGGTTTGTCAAGAAAGCCTTGCTTAATTTGTTATCTCCAACCTGGAATTAAAGAACACTGGTGCTGTTAAATGCTCTACTGAAACACAGCTTCAGAAGCATTTCTCATAAGAATAACAAAAATGACAATAATGGCTAAAATGCCACTTTGTATTCATTATATAACTTCATCCAAACAACCTTTTGAGAGTTTTGAGGTTATTGCCATTTAAAAATGAAAAATTAAATAATCAATTGATAGACAACTTTAGATTTATTTTAAACATTTCCTGAGAGGCCATATCTTGAGCTAGACATTCTGTTAAATGCTTTATATACATAATACTATTTAATCCCCTAAACAAACCTGAGAGGTAAATGTGCATAGTAGGCACTGGATACTTATTTGCATAAATGAGTGAGTGAGGATCCGTCCCAATTTTATGTTGAGGAGCTATGGTTCAGAAACCTTCGGAAAATCCTTGAGATCACACAGCAAGCAAGGATTCAAACTGTGGTTCAGCCATGAAATCTGCCTTCACCAACCAGTGGAGGAACATATGAGTTTAGAGTTGCAGTATAAAGTGGCCATAGATAATAGTAAATGAATGAGCATGGCTGTCCCAATAAAATTTATTTTTTGATACTGGAATTTAATTTCATATAATGTTTACAGTATGAAATATTACTCTTTTGATTTTCCAGTGATTTAGAAATTCAAAAACTACGAGCCAATACAAAATCAGGTGGCGGTTGGATTTGACCCTTGGGCCATAGTTTTCTGACTCCTGATCTATTTAGAAGCAATTTTGGAGATCAGATGAAACCCCTCCTTGTACAAATAGGGAAACTGAGGTCCAGAAAGGGGAATATCGCCTTAATTTTTGTATGGCTGGTTAGCAGAGTAGCTTGCATTAGAATGTGTCTCCCCTCTGTACACAGTGGAGGAGGAAACACAATGTTGAAAAGCCATCTGAGTAAAATGACTGGGAGTGAAGTGCTCAATTAAGTAAACTAGTTAATATAGTCACTCCATCTATCATATATCAATTACAATTTTCAAAGGATTAGAATAAAAAGACATTTAATTATGATATCCTAAAGAGATGTTTAATACTATAACTACATTGGACATGCTTTCATTTTGCTGTGAAGATTTGGAGCATGCTTTAAGGATCCTGAAGAGGCTCTGGGCCATCATTATGAGTATTAATTACCACACGTGCTTAGAAACAAAAGAATTGATTATGTGTGCTTACTGGTTACTTAACCTCTCTGAGGCTCAGTTCTCTAGTCTTCCAAATGCAGATATAATAGCACCTACATCATAGAATTGGTAAAAGGTTTAAAAGAATCCATACAATTAAGCACTTAGAACTTTGTTCAGCACATAGTAAGTGCTTAATGAATGTTAACTATTATTATCATCATCACATTTACCACATCATTATCATTGGGTCAGGTGTTGTTAGAACTGCTTCAAATCCAGGGACCGGGTCAGGCAAGAAGCCTGAGAACATGAAGCAGGTGCACAGGAACACAGCATTTGGAGGATGAAAAGCTTTATCTTCAAAGGCGGATTTCCTTTTCTCTGGGATTCTTTCAAGGTATCACATACAAGCTGTTCAGCCCTCACCATCCTGCCCGTGCTGACACCATACCCATCACAAGGAGGAGTAAGTGTCCAACGTTAAGGGAAAGGAACAAGGAGGAAGGTTTATTAAACAAGTCCTGGGTCACCGGAAAGAACTCCCTTTACCCCATCCCCTTGAGATCTAGAAGAGGTAAGATTAGGGCAAACCAAAGAACTTGTATTTTATACTCTGAATGGCACAAATTGCACAGACCAAGTTTCTCTAAATTGTTAGATGAAATCTTAGAGGACAGCTCCACAGAGAGGAGAGTTACAGGGAAATGTGGTTTAAAAAGTCCTGTTACATTAGAAATGCTTGGAAAAAGTGGGAATGATCAGCCTAGAAAATAATAGCAGTCTAAGATGGTAAGTGAAGGATGTATCTGAATCTCAGAAGGGATGTCATGGGGGAAAGGTGAAAGGTTTGTTCTCTGAGGCTTGTTAAGGTAAATCAGAGCTACAAGTGGTCAGATGTCATGGGAGGCAGATTTTGGCTAAAATAATAATGAAAAAAACCATAGTGCCTAACATGTATCAAACTTGTACTATGTAGCACTGTGCTAAGTGCTTTATTTGAATTATTTCATTAATCCTCATAACGAGCCTATCAAGCAAGTACTATTGTCATGCCATTTGCACGTTAGAAATGAGAAAACTGAGGCTTAAATTAATAGAGTAGTTCCCGCCCGATATAGTTCAGCTAGTGAGAGACAGAGACCATAGTTCTAGCATGTGACAAGACTCTTGGGCTTGTTTCTAACCACTGTACATCCTGCCTGCTAACTACCAGTGTAGTCAGTCTGATTCATTTATCTCCTGTCCTGCAATAAAGCACTTGTAATGGTCTGCTTCTTTATGCTAAGAAGGAATTAGCAGGTTTCCATGAGACCAGGTTGGTTGTTTGACTCAGCTCCTTTAAGGTGTGCTGGTATGTGGAATGTGGACCACAAAGCACTTTATTGCTCTCTCTCTCTTAGGCCTCTCCTAGTTGTCTCTTTCAAATGGCAGTGGTTCTTCTCATCTGCCCCATTTGATTGTGAGCTCCTAGAGGGCAAGGACCTTGGCCCCCACATTAACCACACTCAGTGCCTGGAGCAAGGTGCATGTTTAATGCATGCTGAGGAATGAAGAAACAAAGTCTTTGCTTACCCTTTTCATGATTTTCATATAAACTTCAATCCTGCCACCTCTTTTGTCAGCTTTTGTCTTGTGGATCAAAGAGGGTTTCTTATTGACTTTGTACAGTATATTGTGAACCAGGTCATAAATAAAGAGTGTCAGGAGGAGTTTTCAGGACAACCACATAAATTCTGTCCTGTCTTTGAACCCATGAGCTGTTTGCCCCTGGGCAGTTGTCTCAATCTCTATAGGCATTAGCTTATTGATCTGTAAAACAAGGACATTGTCTACATCAATGATCTTTCAAGCTATGTTCCTGGTTGCAAGCATTTTAGAGCTTACCATGTTGGGCTAGGAGATAGGCAGAAGAATGGGGCCTTAGAGTCCTACCCTCTTTCGTCTACCAAAGCAGCCCTGCTTTTTATCTGTTTTATATACTAGGGTTCTCCCACAAGATTCCATTAGAAAACAGAGCTCCAAACTAAAAAGTTTGGAAACTTCTGAGCTACTTGATTTCTCTCTTACAGGCTCTTCCAGCTTTGATCTACAATTCTGTGATCACACAGGTATGTGCACATGAATATGGATATATGTGAATTAGTGCATACTCCTGGGCTGAGGACTTAATTGTGTTCTCAGATACCCATGTCTCTGCATAAAAGTCATCACATTTTCCTATTTTAGACACATGCCAACCAAACCTTTAAGGTGTCCTTACCTTATATAATTCCTGGTAACACACAGGCTTATTTGGTTCCCACAAAGTCAATAAGACATTACGGCTGTGCTTAAATCAGCTAAAACACCATCCATGCTGGGGAAAAAAGCATTAGTGTTGACTTACCCAATTACATTTGAAACCAGTGAGGCAGGTACCTGCACACTTGGATGTCTGCAAACACACCAACAGACATACCTCTTCACTCAGGTGTCCATTATTTACAAAGCACTGTAAAAGTTAGGCAGGGTCTCACAGACCCATTTCTCTAAGTCCTGGGATTTAGGATAATGCTGGCACTTTGTGGCAGAAGGTCAGGGATCCCTAGACTGGACTGTCGATGCAAGGCTGCAGAGGTGTCTGGACTGGGTTTAGATTCCCTAACCTGGGATGTGTTCCCTTCATCTTACCTCTGCTTTAACTGGTTGCAGTCAGAGGTAACACCTGACCAGGAACACCTCAGAGCAATAGCCAAAGGTCAATTCAAAGGTCAGCCTTTCAAAGTTTCCTGGGATGAGGCAGGCCTCTATGGCTGGAGCTCCTGGTGGACCTGAAACTAATAGCATCTTGCCTGTTCATAATCAAAATCTTCCTATCCAAGGAAGGTGAGTCAAGGACTCATAGCAAACCCAGCTTTTGAAGAAATGCCAGCTTCTACATTCTTAATAGCCTCACATATAGTACGCATCCATTGAATGCTTGGTGAAAAAATGAATGGAAGTCCAAACATATGATAAATTTGAAACCTACTGGGAATAAGGAAAGAAATATTTTAGTCATTTATTCATCCATTCACTCATTCATTCATGAGTGCTTAATATCACCAAGCACATTCCAGACACGGGGATGTAGCACAGAAGACTTGCTTTCAAGTTACTTAAGGCCTAGTGAGAAAGGCCAAAATCACTCAAGGAATTATAGAGCAAAATAAATGGACCCAAACCTGACCCTGGAGCTCAGGGAAGGCTGCCTAGCGGCATAATGGAGCCTGAAAGAAAACGAGCCTTAGGTTGGGTGAGAAGGATGGGGAAGAACACTGTGCATGCTTTGAAGTTCAGAGTCAGAGCAACAGAGGACAGCGTGTTGCAGGAACTGCCTGTATACATCAGCTTGGATTCAAATCTCAGTTCTACCACTTCTAGCTGTGTGACCTCGGGCATGCTACAAAGCCTCTCTGTGCCTTAGTATCATTTGCTGCAAAATAAGACTTATTATAATACCTATCTCATAGAGCTTTTGTGAGGATTAACTGTGTGATATGCCAAAGTCTTAGAACAGACCCTGGCATATAGTAAGTACTAACTAACCTATAGCCTGATGTCTCCTGGGGTTCCATTTCCCTCCCACTATATTATCTACTTTTCTGTCTTAAAAAGAGGGCAGGTAAGGAAACAAGGACTGAATCCTTCTAGTCACACATCACCCCAACCACCTACCAAAATTGGTGCTGGTTGGGGGGGTCCCTCCTGCTTCTAAACTGGTGGTGGCAAGAGGTTTCCATGCTGTGGCAGAGCAACCACCACTACCTTGCATATCTGAAATGGTCCACAGGACACTGACCCAGGGGGGAAAGGGCCATTCCAAATCAGCCAAGGATAGGTGCTGACTGGTTAGCTCAGTTGGTTAGAGCATGGTGCTGATAACACCAAGGTCCAGGGTTTGATCCCTGTACCTGCCAGCTGCCTCCCCCCCAAAAAAAGTAAAAAAAAGTCTATTTAGAAAAAAGAAAAAAAAATCAGCCAAGGTGTGCATGGTTTGTAAGATCAATGGATACAAACACAGTGTGCTTGAGAATACCTGGAACAGCCTCATCCTTATAATAAGGAAGCCAATGTGGCTTTGAGATTTTTTTTTTTGTTTTGATACTTCTGGACTGCAGAGAGAGTCAGAAAAACTAGAACCCTAAATTGCACAGTTGGGAAAGTTTTTTGGATAAATTTATTTCTTTTGAAAACATTGAGCCAAATCTTGAACAAACAGACCTCTTGGAAAAAATGATTTGCACAAATAATAAGTCAGGGCAAAGTTCGGATAGGACCCTGGACTTCTATTTTACTTGTTGTTCTAAAACTTTAGATAAGTTAACTTATTTTATCTTTATTTTGTGAAGTACATATTAATATTCCCACTTACAGATGAGGAAATTGAGGTATAAAGAGGTGAAGTGACTTACCCAGGGACACACAGCTAGTAAGTGGCTGAGCCAGAATTTGAACCCAGGAAGTTTCAGGAGGAAAGGAGTTTATTTTTTGGCTTTGCTCAATTATAACACCAGTCTAAAGAGTTGCAATAATTTCCCTCATTTGGGCAGTGTGACCCAATGGAGAACTAGCCTAGTCTTTGGAATTGGAGAGGTTTGAGTTCAAATTCTAGTTTTAGTCACATGACCTTAAAAAAGGTCTTTCAACAGCTTGAACTTCATTTTCCTAACTCATAAAATGGGACTATAATCTCACCTTTCTTGGAGGAATGCAGAAACCCTCAGGGGTCTCTACAATGCATTATCCTAGAGGATAGGGGATGAGTGCAAATAGTAACATAAACTCTGCCTTGTCTGATGGGATTCTCGGAGCCCCTAGGAGGAGAGCAATCTTTGGCATCTGGGATTTGTCTTTTTTCCCATCCAACACCCCTTTTCCTTCCAGATGCTCTCTGCAGTGTCAGCTCTCATGACTATAAAGTGATCTTGTGTTCTGACTGTTCCAGAAGAGTGAGGGGAAGAGAGAGGGAGAGAGGGAAGGCTGTGTGGGAGGAAGAAGGGGAAGGTGGAATGAGCCCTGCCAATAAAGAAAGACTCTAAAAGGGGCACAGAGAGTAGAAGGGGGTGCTTCTGAGCTTCTTGG
>NW_007741341.1:19623-30183 GCF_000696425.1 Galeopterus variegatus | reverse complement strand
TTCTTTCCCATTCAGACTTAACAAACAGGTAATGACTCATAATTTTTATACCACAAAATTTATTTTTTTCTCCTAGCTTTGAATGCCCTAAAAACAGTGAACTAAATGGCTAGAGAACATATTCTTAGAAAGCAAGGCAAACACAATCTGTTTTCACAGAGAATGTTCCTTCCCCTACAGTCACCGAGTTCAATTGCTACTATTTTCTTCTGGTACTCTCTTCATTAGCTAAGCAGAATTTTCCTAAGTTTTAAGTTACACAGTTTGTGCTTTTCATCTTTTAATTCACTTTTTTTAAACTTTAGCTCAATTTTAGATTTACAGAATTATTAAAAAGATAGTACAGAGACTTCCAAAGAATCCACACCCAGTGTCCCCTACTATTATGTTTCATTGGTATGGTACATTTATCGTACTTAAAGAATCAATATTGATACATTATTATTAGCTGGAGTCCATGCTTTGTTCAAATTTCCTTAGTTTCCCCTCATGCCGTTTTTCTTCTCCAGGATGTTCTTCTCTTTAATACTTATAAACTAACACTCATGAGCTTGAAATGTAATATCTTTTGCATGCATGTCCTCCTATTAATTGTGTGTTTGTTTATTTTGTTTCATTTTTTTCTTTATTTCTTTTTTTTTTTCAAGTATCTTAAAAATGCAGATAAGTGTCCAGACATGTCACAGGATATCACAGCTGGTATGTTTTTCATGCAACTACTACAATTTTTTTCTTTATTTCTTTTTTTTTTTCAAGTATCTTAAAAATGCAGATAAGTGTCCAGACGTGTCACAGGATATCACAGCTGGTATCTTTTTCATGCAACTACTACTTCACAGCTGGTATGTTTTTCATGCAACTACTACAAATACCTTACATTTGTGGGCAATTACAACATAAAAGATTCTATACTAACCACATTCAATGAATAAAGTCACTTAACATTGAAAGTTACTTTTGAAATAAGTGCTGTTACTACTCCCATTTTACAGGTGAGATAATCAGATCACAAAGAGACTAAATATTAGCCCAATATTAAAAGAATGGTAAGTGGTAAGGCTAGAAATAGAATCCAGCATCTCTAGTTCCAGAATTTGTGCTTTTTTTTCAATATCATTTATTATAAACATACTATTATTACAAATTGTGATTTTTCTTTATGCTCTTTACCCAACCTGTACCTCGCCTACCTCCCACACCACTGCTTCACCCTCATCTCTAGTATTCTGAAAGTTCAAGGAATTGTTTAGGTCTTTTCTCTCTTTCCTCCTCCCTTCCTTCCTTCCTCCCTCTCTCCCTCCCTCCCTCCCTCCCTTTCTTAGCACCCAGTTACAAGTGAGCATGTTTGTCTTTCTTTGTTTGGCCTATTTCACTGAACATAGTTTTCTCCAGACTCATTCATGCTGATGCAAATGGCAGAATATCATTCTTTTTATGGCTCAGTAGCATTCCATTGCACATATATGCCATATTTTCCTTATCCAATCATTTGTCGATGGACATTTAAGTTGATTCCATATTTTGGCTATTGTAAATAGAGCTATAATGAGAATGGGAATGCAGGTATCCCTTCGATGTGAAGATTTCCATTACTTAGGATATATACCCAGGAGTGGGGTTGCTTGATCATATGGTAGCTCTATCTGTAGTTGTTTGAGGAACCTCCATACTGTATTCCATAATAGCTGCACTAATTTATAGTCCCACCAACAGTGTAGAAGAGTTCCCCTTTCCCCACATTCTCACCAGCATTTGTTGTTCTTGTTTTTATTTATTTATTTTTTTTAATAATGGCCAGTCTAACTGATGTGAGATGATATCTCAATGTGGTTTTGGTTTGCATTTCTCTGATGACTAGTGATGTTGAGTGTTTGTCCATATACCAGTAGGCCATTTGTATGTCTTCTTTTGAATAGTGCTCTTAACCACTATGATGAACTAATTCTCATACACATCCATTTTGCCTCATTTAGATGGAAAGAAGTTATTTGTCATTTTGTGTCTTTATTTAAAGTGACTAACTTGATCTGTATATGTAAAAGTCATGACATTTAAAATTATGTTGTATAAATACAATGTGCTGTAATTTTACACAAATACTATTGGTAGAAACTTCTATAATTCAATATGTAACTAATTTCCCTCTTCACCTAATCATATCTGTAGATATTTTCTTTTCCAATTCACATACATTTCAATGTTTTTTACTGTGCTTTGCATACAATAGTTTTTTAATAAATACTTTTTGAAATATAAGAATAAATAAGCAGAAGGTAAAAATATATAAAGCTTTGCATTTATGTAAGCATTCAGGATGATTGGGGTAAACTCATAATTTAAGTGTGTGTATGTGTGTGTTTTATGATTTGGGAAGGAGGTGGGGGAGGATAGTATGTTTCTAATCGATCAGCATACCCAATCTTAATTTGCATGTTTGTGTACATTAGTGGCTACACCTCTTTCAATAGCTATTCACCTTTATAGTGCCATTCCATCCTGGAAAGATATATATTTATTTAAGGAATAGCAATGACTATGAAATTTATATTAAACACTTATTTTTTTAAAAAAATCATCATTAGTTATGTGTACACCCCATGATGGAGGAAGCTTCGTTTTAACCTTTCCTCCCACACTTATGACTGCAGTCATTCATTAGGAAAATAAACTTGGATAACAGACCATTTGTTTTTGCTATAGGATATGTAAAATTTTGAACATTTACAATAAGATCAAATATAAAATGAAAGAACAAAATGAACATTTTCACATGGCCAGTGATACAGTACTATATTAACATTACCTGTAATTCACCGACCATTTATATAAACATACTTATAGTCCAAGCCTTGACAAATGAAGGTGAGATCAGGGAGCTAATCAAAAATTCTGGCTTCTTTTTTCCTACTTAGTTTCCCACAGCTTCCCATGGCTAAATTTACCATAGTACATCTCCTATAAGCTCTCGTAGTCCATTAGAGTTGTTGAGTCAATACTGACAGAGGTCTCCTTCCTGACATCTGTGTTGTCTTGCATTCTACATATCAGAGAGGTTCCCTGCATGCTTATCTAGCTTGTGGAAGCAGAATTTCCCCAGATCTTTATTGTGACAGTAATTTGTTGTATCTATATGAGCATAGCTATTAAACCACCCTGTAATGGCCACTTTCCTAAACAATTAATTTTAAACTATTTTAACTATTTTCCCTGTTAAATAAAGGATATGTATTTCTCACCCCAGATCTTTATTGTGACAGTAATTTGTTGTATCTATATGAGCATAGCTATTAAACCACCCAGTAATGGCCACTTTCCTAAACAATTAATTTTAAACTATTTTAACTATTTTCCCTGTTAAATAAAGAATATGTATTTCTCATTAACTATTTTCCCTGTTAAATAAAGGATATGTATTTCTCACAGAAATTACTGGACAAAAATAATACCAACAACACAATTAAAAGATAATTTTATCATTCTCATTGTATAGATGAGGAAACTGGAGCAGCACAGAGATTAAGTGATTTGCCTGAGATCACGTAACTAGTTAACATCTTGTTGTAGGTATATTTCATTGAAGTTGCTGTAAATATAAATTATTTCACATCATTTTACTATATAACTATAATATTCAATTAATTTAAAAACTTTCCTATATATGAGATTTGTATTATTTACATTTTACCATTGTAGATAAAAGTAATATTGCAATTGGCTGTGTATACATCTATCTTCCACTACTACTAAATAATAAGTCCCTAAATGCAGAATTTATCATTTTAATGCCCATATTCCCTCATAAATTATCTCTTTCCTTAGATAGCATTTAATATAAAGCATTCCACATAGTACTTGGTCAATAATTGTTTGCTGTATAATTGATTTCCGAATAGGTTCCCAAGGTTGGAGTTTTCAAAGACACTTTAAAAATTAGTATCATAGTATATTAGTCTGTTTCTGTTACATATAACAAAATAACAAACTGGTTGATTTATAAAGAAAACAAAATTTATTGTTTACAGTGTCAGGGGCTGGGAAGCCCACAGTGCAGGGAAGACATCTGGTGAAGGTCTTGCTGGTGGCAACAGTGACCAAGGTGTTTAACATGGCAGAAAATGGCAGAGCAGACAGAGAGACACCTTCATGCATACTCTCCTTTTAAAGCAGTCAGACCCACACCACTGACCACCATTGATAATCCATTTACTCCAGCATGGTATTACAATCTAATCCCCTCTTCAAGGTCCCACCTTTCTCCTACCATAATAGGATTTCCCATCCTCAGCAGTAACAGTGGAGTTTAAGTTTCCAACACATTAACTTGAGGGAACACAATTCAACCCACTGCAGATGGGAACTGACTTTGAGGTTTCCTGATGCCATTACACAGGCAGAAANAAAAAAAATAAAGAAATTTTGTCTTTTACGATAACATGGATGAAACTGAAGTACATTATATTAAGTGAAATAAGCCAGTCACAGAAGGACAAATATTGCATAATCCCACTTATGTGAAGGATCTAAAATAGTCAAATTCATAGAAGCAGAGAGTAGAATGGTGGTTACCAGGGGCTGAGGGAGAAGCAAATGGGGAGTTGTCCAATGGGTATAAAGTTTCATTATATAGATGAATAAGTTCTACAGGTCTGCTGTACGACATAGTACCTATAGTAAGCAATCCTGTTGGGTACACGGAAAACTTTGTTGAGAGGATAGATCTCAAGTTTAGTGTTCTTACTACACGCAGAAAGAGGAGCAAAAGGAAACTTTTGGAAATGCTGGTTATATTTACCATGATTGTCGTGATGGTTTCAAGGGAGTATGCATTTGTCCAAACCCAGCAAATTGTGTACATATAATATACAAACTTTTTTGTATATCTTTACACTTCAATAGAGCAGTTAAGCATAAATAAGTAAGGAAATAAATAAGTAGATACTATGTCTTACCTATCCCTACTTCAAAAGCTTATTTGCCTAGTTTTTATTTCAAAGCAAACTCATGTTAACTGAATTTGAGTTTTATGAAAGACTGTAAACCCTCTGAGATTAAGGAGAAAATCCTGGAATGAAAGTTTTGAAATGTTCTTGTATTCTAGGGTAAATATAAACAGTTCTCTTCTCAAATTAGAGAAAACACGTTTTGATAATCCATGAACTTGCTACACTTTTCTTATGCTTAGTTTTGTTTCGCCCACAGTTTTAAATTAGGCCCTGATCATTAATCCTTAGACATCATGCCATGACCCCCTACCCAGTCACTGTTTCTGAGCTTTGGTTTCACATGAATCTCCCACCACCACACAGCTTTTCTGAATCCCCAATCTGAATAATGTAATTTCTCTATTTGGAAGCCTTGGGTAACTCCTGAGCAACTACAAGTTCAGTTCTTAAAAAAGAGTCCTTTAAAATCTTTCTCCAAATCTTCTCTGGTGCAGAGGTCAGCTGACATTTACCATTAAGGATTAAAGAGTAAACATTTTGGGCTTTGTGGACCACCTACCATCCCAACGTTCAGCCCTGGGCCATGGTTTGCTGACTCCTGTTCTAGCTCATAAATTCCCATAGTTAGTTCCAGGTATCCTTCTTTCCCATTCAGACTTAACAAACAGGTAATGACTCATAATTTTTATACCACAAAATTTTTTTTTTCTCCTAGCTTTGAATGCCCTAAAAACAGTGAACTAAATGGCTAGAGAACATATTCTTAGAAAGCAAGGCAAACAAAATCTGTTTTCACAGAGAATGTTCCTTCCCCTACAGTCACCAAGTTCAATTGCTACTATTTTCTTCTGGTACTCTCTTCATTAGCTAAGCAGAATTTTCCTAAGTTTTAAGTTACACAGTTTGTGCTTTTCATNCTCCTATTAATTGTGTGTTTGTTTATTTTGTTTCATTTTTTTCTTTATTTCTTTTTTTTTTTCAAGTATCTTAAAAATGCAGATAAGTGTCCAGACGTGTCACAGGATATCACAGCTGGTATCTTTTTCATGCAACTACTACTAATACCTTACATTTGTGGGCAATTACAACATAAAAGATTCTATACTAACCACATTCAATGAATAAAGTCACTTAACATTGAAAGTTACTTTTGAAATAAGTGCTGTTACTACTCCCATTTTACAGGTGAGATAATCAGATCACAAAGAGACTAAATATTAGCCCAATATTAAAAGAATGGTAAGTGGTAAGGCTAGAAATAGAATCCAGCATCTCTGGTTCCAGAATTTGTGCTTTTTTTTTCAATATCATTTATTATAAACATACTATTATTACAAATTGTGATTTTTCTTTATGCCCTTTACCCAACCTGTACCTCGCCTACCTCCCCCACCACTGCTTCACCCTCATCTCTAGTATTCTGAAAGTTCAAGGAATTGTTTAGGTCTTTTCTCTCTTTCCTCCTCCCTTCCTTCCTTCCTCCCTCTCTCCCTCCCTCCCTCCCTCCCTTTCTTAGCACCCAGTTACAAGTGAGCATGTTTGTCTTTCTTTGTTTGGCCTATTTCACTGAACATAGTTTTCTCCAGACTCATTCATGCTGATGCAAATGGCAGAATATCATTCTTTTTATGGCTCAGTAGCATTCCATTGCACATATATGCCATATTTTCCTTATCCAATCATTTGTCGATGGACATTTAAGTTGATTCCATATTTTGGCTATTGTAAATAGAGCTATAATGAGAATGGGAATGCAGGTATCCCTTCGATGTGAAGATTTCCATTACTTAGGATATATACCCAGGAGTGGGGTTGCTTGATCATATGGTAGCTCTATCTGTAGTTGTTTGAGGAACCTCCATACTGTATTCCATAATAGCTGCACTAATTTATAGTCCCACCAACAGTGTAGAAGAGTTCCCCTTTCCCCACATTCTCACCAGCATTTGTTGTTCTTGTTTTTATTTATTTATTTTTTTTAATAATGGCCAGTCTAACTGATGTGAGATGATATCTCAATGTGGTTTTGGTTTGCATTTCTCTGATGACTAGTGATGTTGAGTGTTTGTCCATATACCAGTAGGCCATTTGTATGTCTTCTTTTGAATAGTGCTCTTAACCACTATGATGAACTAATTCTCATACACATCCATTTTGCCTCATTTAGATGGAAAGAAGTTATTTGTCATTTTGTGTCTTTATTTAAAGTGACTAACTTGATCTGTATATGTAAAAGTCATGACATTTAAAATTATGTTGTATAAATACAATGTGCTGTAATTTTACACAAATACTATTGGTAGAAACTTCTATAATTCAATATGTAACTAATTTCCCTCTTCACCTAATCATATCTGTAGATATTTTCTTTTCCAATTCACATACATTTCAATGTTTTTTACTGTGCTTTGCATACAATAGTTTTTTAATAAATACTTTTTGAAATATAAGAATAAATAAGCAGAAGGTAAAAATATATAAAGCTTTGCATTTATGTAAGCATTCAGGATGATTGGGGTAAACTCATAATTTAAGTGTGTGTATGTGTGTGTTTTATGATTTGGGAAGGAGGTGGGGGAGGATAGTATGTTTCTAATCGATCAGCATACCCAATCTTAATTTGCATGTTTGTGTACATTAGTGGCTACACCTCTTTCAATAGCTATTCACCTTTATAGTGCCATTCCATCCTGGAAAGATATATATTTATTTAAGGAATAGCAATGACTATGAAATTTATATTAAACACTTATTTTTTTAAAAAAATCATCATTAGTTATGTGTACACCCCATGATGGAGGAAGCTTCGTTTTAACCTTTCCTCCCACACTTATGACTGCAGTCATTCATTAGGAAAATAAACTTGGATAACAGACCATTTGTTTTTGCTATAGGATATGTAAAATTTTGAACATTTACAATAAGATCAAATATAAAATGAAAGAACAAAATGAACATTTTCACATGGCCAGTGATACAGTACTATATTAACATTACCTGTAATTCACCGACCATTTATATAAACATACTTATAGTCCAAGCCTTGACAAATGAAGGTGAGATCAGGGAGCTAATCAAAAATTCTGGCTTCTTTTTTCCTACTTAGTTTCCCACAGCTTCCCATGGCTAAATTTACCATAGTACATCTCCTATAAGCTCTCGTAGTCCATTAGAGTTGTTGAGTCAATACTGACAGAGGTCTCCTTCCTGACATCTGTGTTGTCTTGCATTCTACATATCAGAGAGGTTCCCTGCATGCTTATCTAGCTTGTGGAAGCAGAATTTCCCCAGATCTTTATTGTGACAGTAATTTGTTGTATCTATATGAGCATAGCTATTAAACCACCCTGTAATGGCCACTTTCCTAAACAATTAATTTTAAACTATTTTAACTATTTTCCCTGTTAAATAAAGGATATGTATTTCTCACAGAAATTACTGGACAAAAATAATACCAACAACACAATTAAAAGATAATTTTATCATTCTCATTGTATAGATGAGGAAACTGGAGCAGCACAGAGATTAAGTGATTTGCCTGAGATCACGTAACTAGTTAACATCTTGTTGTAGGTATATTTCATTGAAGTTGCTGTAAATATAAATTATTTCACATCATTTTACTATATAACTATAATATTCAATTAATTTAAAAACTTTCCTATATATGAGATTTGTAATATTTACATTTTACCATTGTAGATAAAAGTAATATTGCAATTGGCTGTGTATACATCTATCTTCCACTACTACTAAATAATAAGTCCCTAAATGCAGAATTTATCATTTTAATGCCCATATTCCCTCATAAATTATCTCTTTCCTTAGATAGCATTTAATATAAAGCATTCCACATAGTACTTGGTCAATAATTGTTTGCTGTATAATTGATTTCCGAATAGGTTCCCAAGGTTGGAGTTTTCAAAGACACTTTAAAAATTAGTATCATAGTATATTAGTCTGTTTCTGTTACATATAACAAAATAACAAACTGGTTGATTTATAAAGAAAACAAAATTTATTGTTTACAGTGTCAGGGGCTGGGAAGCCCACAGTGCAGGGAAGACATCTGGTGAAGGTCTTGCTGGTGGCAACAGTGACCAAGGTGTTTAACATGGCAGAAAATGGCAGAGCAGACAGAGAGACACCTTCATGCATACTCTCCTTTTAAAGCAGTCAGACCCACACCACTGACCACCATTGATAATCCATTTACTCCAGCATGGTATTACAATCTAATCCCCTCTTCAAGGTCCCACCTTTCTCCTACCATAATAGGATTTCCCATCCTCAGCAGTAACAGTGGAGTTTAAGTTTCCAACACATTAACTTGAGGGAACACAATTCAACCCACTGCAGATGGGAACTGACTTTGAGGTTTCCTGATGCCATTACACAGGCAGAAACTGGGTAGAATTGCATGCTGATTTTGTCCACTGCGAACTTCACATCTTTAAACATAATCCTAGTGTTACAAAACATAAAATGTGTTTTATCATTTAAGACCACATTGAACTGGCTAAGTCTCATTGAATTAGATAATGCTATCTAGGGTGTGTGCTACAATAAAATCATCAAATATCTGGTCCTTTTGAAGATCCAAAATGTTTTTTGAAGTTCTTAAGAACTGTGAGAGCTAAGAGTGAAGAGACAAAGGACCTTTATTTGAGGAAATTAATGCACTACTCATTACTAGGTTCTCCAATATTGCTAAGGCTATTTTATGAGTATGACATTTAGGGGAAATAATTTTTCAAAAAAAAAATATTCTTCTAGCCAATTACCAGTAATACTATTCACTCAACCTCCTCATTTCCATCTCATCATATTATCCCCCAGTATCCCAGTTATGTTGAACCATTACATTTGCCAGAGCTAAATATAAACATCTCAGAAAAATACCATATTCTTCTTGAGTCATGATTTATTGCATAATTTGTTCTTTTAATGTTACACAGGGTCAACTCTTCTGTCCTTATCTGCCTGGTATAATATTCACAATGTTGCTGGATATGATGATAAATGGTTTGTGCAGTTATCAAGAGTCTCAGTTTTAATTCAACATTCGGTGTCACTCAAATAGAATTTATTTTCTTCTCTGTTTCTCTCAACTGAACATTATCTCATACAAAAATTTAAATGCATGGATATATTTTTTATAATTTTATAATGTATTAGTGTCTTCTGCTAGATAATTTCCTTTGGGATTTATTTAATAGCTTTTCAAATTATTCCAATGTCTATTCTTAACTCCTATGCTGGATACAATATGAAACAGTTTTATTCATTGCATAATAAAACTCTTCCCAAGTATAACATAAATGTATTAGTACTTTTTATATAGAAAAATTTTAATAGACTATTGTGTAATATTATCTGAACTCCTGTAACACATTTCATATTCTTGAGCCTCATTATTGTATATAGAACCGGTATAAAAATATTTGCCTCATTGGTGCTGTTAGACTTCTAACTATTGTGTAGGACATATCTCTTGCCTTTAATCCCCTCTGAAAAGCTGAATCATCCTCATAACAGAAATATGGCATTCTAAAAATGGCAAAACTATCAAGAAAGTAAGTATATCAGTGGTTTTCAGGTTTTTTTTTTTTTTTTT
>NW_007741341.1:13681-19010 GCF_000696425.1 Galeopterus variegatus | reverse complement strand
TTTGTGGTTTTTGTGTTTTTTTTTTGTTTTTTTTTTTTTTTTTTTAGGCAGCTGGGAGTAGGGTGGGGGTTGGAAGATATTGAGAAGGTGAAGCGTAAGAGAATTTTTTAGGACAATTAACCTTAATATATACATTTAAAAAAATCATTTAGCAGGATGGGTGATCCCAGGATGGAATGCAGAATTAACCACACAATCAGTCTAACTGTATTCACAAATGTGTAAAACAGCCTACTGAAGGAGGAAGAGGAAAAAGGTGTTGACACAGTAACTTGAGAAATGCATAGAAACTGCAAGACTAAAGAGAAAAATAATCATACATGAGCACTGTAGTCTACTTCTAAAAAAAATGGTTTCCCTAGTCATCTAGATGAACACTTTCAAAGCCATTATACGTGTTCTGGATTAGAACAATTAAGTAAATGGAGGATGGATGGGAGCTGGGCTTTTCAATGTTGAAGTAAGAAGTTACAGATAAGTAAGGAATGAAGCTTAGAATGATCGATGTGATAATGATTGCAGCTGGAGACATCAGTATGAACTCATGTTTACCTTAATATAGATTATATAGATACATGTTAGAATATTTGAGATGTGTATATGTACACAGGTTAGCATGCACATGCATACATATGCACGCGCATGCGCGCACACACACACACAAACACACACACCCCTGTTCCATCAGCTAGGAGTGCTTAGAAATAATTATACTCCAGTAGCAACAAGCAAACCTAGCACCCAGATCTTTGTTTCTAATACAATTCCTTAATAAAAAGGACCAGTGCTCCTTTAATAAATGATCTATTTTAGGACTGGGACATGAAATGCACAGATAAGTGCATTTCCTCATCTGATGAGAAGTGTCACAGTGTAAAGAAATGTTCAAAAAAACCAAAAAAGAAAAACAAAAATGTGAGGGGATATGTCAAAAGGAAGTATTACCCACCTGAAAGAGCCCTTAATGGCCAAAGCTGAAATAATTTAAGCAAAAATATAAATAAAATAGTATTGGATTATAATCCAACATATAAGATAAATTTATATGAGTCAGTACTGGTAAAAGCAAATGACTGAACAGATATATAAGTGGTAGAGAATAGGCAAATCCCTGTTCCAGAAAAATTTCAAACTGTTTGTATTGATACTCCACACTCAAGAAAGAGGAACTAAATCCTCTACTATTTATATGTGGGATACACATAGTGACTTCCTTTGAAGGAGCAAAGAATGAAAATGGGAGAAAACTTTCCATGCCAAAACCTGACAAACACCCATTCAGCCACATGATCAAGATGAGCGTTAACTGTTTACTCATGTTCATACCATGTGCCTTTGATATGATAAGACAACAATGTTATTCTACTCCTGTGTTTTACCTCTAAAAAGCTTATAACATCAGTCTCTGCAAGGGGGTTGCAGAAGTGCGATGGGGAGTCAAATACCAGTAGAGCGAAATTCTACAAAATATCTGACCAGTACACCTCAAAATTATCAAGGTCATCAAAGACATGAAAATCTGTTAAAAGCCTAAGGAGACAGTGTAATCTGGTGTTCTAAATGGGATTACAGAAAAGGAAAAAAGGATATTAATTTAAAATGGAGGATATATTAATAATGTGTTAACTTTAGTAAGCATGTATCCATATTGGTTATTTGTTCATTAATCATAAAATGCCATAAGAAACTATATAAAGAAATACATAAAACAAGTATATATAGAAAATGACACAGACACTCAGTTTGCACACATGTGGATGTGGGCAAACAGTAGGTGGTACAACCAGAAAATAAAAACAGCTATTGCTACAATAATAAAGAATTTAATACTCAATTTGATTTAATGCTATTAAAATATTATATTATGCTATATAGAATACTCTAAATAAAATATGTAGAGAAGATTTTGGATTGATTTTTCAGTTTTCTTATTCCAAAGAAGCAAAATACGATAAAATTGCCCCCTTGCTGTTACTATGATTTAATTCCATTCTTTATTTTATCTTTTTGGCAGCTGTAGGTTTTGATCTGAATGCCTGGGGAAAGTGTTGCTTATTGCTAGTGTTTATTTAATCCTCCTGCAATCTCCTTGGCTTTGTTCTCCGCAAGTTCCTGTAGTTTAGGGGTTATATAAAAAAGGTTCTGGACATCATTGAATTTTAGCTAGAGTAAATGACTGCTTTTGACTCTGGCTAAGGTTTTGCTTTTCCAGGCATCCCAAAATTTCAAACCTTTTTACTGTAAATTTTAGCTCATTTCCATCGACAATTTTAATTTATCCCTTTGCTACCCCAAGCTGTTTTTTTTGTTTGTTTGCTTTTCGTAGCCATTATTTTTAGACTGGTTTTAGGTTGACAATAAAATCGAAGGAAAAGTACAAAGAGTTCTCCTATTCCCCCTGTTCCCGCACACTCACAACCTCCCCACTATCAACATCCCACACCACAGTGGTATATTCGTTACAAATGATTAATGAATATTGAGACATAATTATTACCCAAAGTCTGTGATTTACATTAGGGTTTATTCTTGGTGTATATATTCTATGTGTATTGGTAAATGTATAATGACATGACATGTATCCACCTCTGTAGCATCATGGAGAATAATTTCAATGAAGTAAAAGTCTTCTGCGTTCCTCTTCGTTATTTCTTTCCTCACTGGAATGGCTTTGTTTTAATTCTGTTCTCACACTTCTGCAACGTCATGTTGACAAAGGATCTAATCATGACATAACCCTACTTTGGACAGTCTAAGGGCTCCCCTTGAATCTTTCAATTAAATACACACTGTGTAGTTCATTCTATGAGCCCCTGCTCACCCTCGTAGCATTGCATTCCATGACGATCCTACTCTACTCTGTAACCAATCACACTGGATGTCGTCCTGTTCCTGGATCACTTTACTCATGTTTTTGCTCAGGCTGTTGTTTCTTTTACTTGGAACATCCTTTTTCGTTCTTTTCATAATCATTCAAAGTCTGCCACTGCTTAACTAATCATATCAAAGATATTTCTTTTGTTGGTGTCTTTTTCTCTCAAATTAATTTGATCCCTATTCTTTCAGTCTACATAAAACACTGCTTACAAATTCTTGACAATCCGAATCTCCTTTGTAGTATAGTTAGTTATGTAAATAATTAGACAGTATGAACTGAGCACAAAGACTCATCTTTATATTCTCTAACATTACTATTTCAGTACCCTGGTTTGTTGGCTGTCTTAAAGTGTTACTCCAAAAATATTGAAGAAATTAAATAATTAGGGAGAATAAATGTTTATCTCCAATTTAATTTTCTATATATTTAGAGGTAAGATACAAAGAGAAAAAAGAAGGAAGGAAAAAATGGAAGGAGGGTATAGAGATGTGGAGTCAATCATTAAGTTTCCAATTTAATTTTCTATATATTTAGAGGTAAGATACAATAGAAAAAAGAAGGAAGGAAAAAATGGAAGGAGGGTATAGAGATGTGGAGTCAATCATTAAGTTAAACTTGGGAAATGTTAGAAAAAGAGCAATACATTTCATGCAGTTATTTTTTGAACTGCAAGACAAGCAGTTTGTGTGAGTTAATGCATGAAATCTTTTAATAAAGTAATGTACCTCACTTTTTTATTTCCCTGAGATTTTGCTTAGATTTGTTTTTTTTAATTGTCATTTTCAAAATTTGATCAGAGATATTATTTTTATAAGAAGGTTTATATGTGGTATTTTGTTTCTTAGAGTAAAAATTGCACCAAAGCTAAACTAACAGGGAAAACTTTTGCTATTACAATAGAGGACGGTGGGAGAACAAAGCTCTGAACTCAACTCAGCTGAAAAAAAGGCAAGAGGGCTGATATAGTGGAACAGTACTAGAGGAGTTTGGAGGATCTGTTAGTGGAATCTGTGGAGTAGCATATGGTATTATTCCTGACTTTGAATTTTTTTTTCTCTGTGATCAAGCCATCTGTGTTTGCTAATTGGTGCTCATCAAAGTTAGGCTCCCATCCTCTCACAGAGACAGGGAGGTAGGCGTGCTGTCTTCCCCGATGATTCCATTTCAAAGAGATGGCCTTTAGGCTCTTTAAAAAAAGTATCTTGGGTCTTAAAACTGGCAACAATCTTTTTAAAAATTTTTCATAGAGCTCTAAGGCTAAGGGAAAGAATTTATAATTACAAGTTTTCTAAAATAAACGCTGTAGGAAAAAGAAGGTTAGAAGCCTAAAGGTAGGAAGAAGTCTATCTAAAGTTTAGAGCTGAGAGAAACATTAATTTCATCTTGTTCTTTTGTCAAAAACCGATGGTAAACCCTCTGATATTTTGCGTGTACTTTTTTATTTCACATGCAAAGCCATTTAGTAGTAATTTTCCACATAACATAGAATTTGTTATTAAAAATGTTAAGAGCTAACATAAAATGGTAACTTAATATATTGCAGAATTTGTGTTGTCTTCATCTGGTCTCCACAATTAATCTAGAATGTATTTACTGATGCTTCCCCCGACTTTTAAAAGGAATTCTGTCCTGTGCTACAACCAATTGAGACATTATGCTAAATGAAATAAGCCAGTCACAAAAGACGCATAGTCCACTATTTCACTTACATGAGACATCTGCAATAGTCACTCTCACAGAAGCAGAAAGTAGAGGGTGGTTTCCAGAAGTTGGAGGGTGGGGGAAATGAGGAGTTGCTGTTCAATGGGTATAGAGTTTCACTCATGCAAGATGAAAAAGTTCTAGAGAGCTGCTGTACAACAATGTGCATATGGTTCACAACACACTTACAATTTTGTGAGGAGGATAGATTTTATGTTACGTTTTGTTACCACAGCACTGCAGCCCTCTGCTACGTGAAGGCACTTAAGAAAAAAAAAGAGAGAAAAACTGAGGACAAATAAATCTTCAGTTTTAGCAATCAAATCCACACAGATCCAGATAAACAAATATCATCTACATTATCTTTCCTTGGAGCAGCATTATCCAAGAGAAATATAATGAAAGCCACATCTGTAATTTCAAATTTACTAATAGGAACATGTTTAATAATTTAAAGTGGAAGAAGTCAATTCAGATACTCAAATTGCTCCAAAGAGGCTTAAGGTTTCCAATAAATAAACTGAGTAGCAGTTTTTATATTTAAATTAATTCAAATTAAACAAAATTTAGAATTCAGTTCCTCAATTGCACCAGTTAAATTTTAAAATAATCACATCTGCCTAGGGGCTACCATATTGTGTAGCACAATACTGGAACATCTAAATTGCATGTTCTCATCCCTGCTGCCTCCTACTTTTGAGATATTTCAGTCTGTGCAGATGAGGGGGTGCACCCCAGACAAAAGCCACA
>NW_007741341.1:0-12966 GCF_000696425.1 Galeopterus variegatus | reverse complement strand
CTCTATTAAGTTAAATATTTGGGAGCAGGCCTATATTCCACTCTGACTTTTTTTTTTTTTTTTCCAAATGTGCCACTGGTGAGAAGGAAAAAAGAAAGAGAGAGAGAGAGAGAGAGAGAGAGAGAGAGAGAGAAAGAGAAATATGTGGAGGAAAAAAAAAAAACCTAGCATTTCAACAACAGCGTCACTTTCGAACTTTCAAACTGGTCTGATCGCCAGGGCTTGACTAGGAAAAACAATACAGTATTCAAGTCAAAAAAGAGTCTTTTCCCTTGTCTACAGAAAGATGATGAAGATCCAGAACCAGAAACTTCTAAAATAACATGCATTATGACTACCACATTCCACCTTTCAACTTCTTTCTATCTACAGTCATGAATGTGTTCTCACCTCAAAAGAATGGTGTTTGTGAGGTTATGCATATGCTAATTAGATCTGTTGATTTATTTCATGATGTATTCACATTTCAAAATATTGTGTCGTATACAATAAATACATGCATTTGTATCTGTCAACTTAAAAAATTCGTTTTTAAAAAATCCTGAATGCTGGGATTAGTCATGGATAACAGAGTCTGAGAAATTTTGCAATGTTCTTTTCAGTAAATTAAAAAATATTCGTTAGAAACAGAATTATGGGGTGCTGTTTTAGATTTGATTCATTTATTTCTAATTAATTTATATCAGTGATTTGTCTTATTGGCTGTTTTACAACTCTAGGGTGATATATCTATATTTATGGTAAATGCCAAAATCCTAGAATTAAAACTTTATCATATTTTGTTTGTGAGATGTGGAGGAAAACAGTCTTTTGGGAGTCCATGAGTTTTATCTAATTGTGCAATTGTACCCATATGTATTTGTTGGGTATATGATCTGCCACTTTTTGAAAATTTAAAATGTGTTCAAATAGTAGGCCACATAAGAAAAATAATTCTATTAATTTATACTTAGCAGTATAATTGTATATGAACCAAAATAGTCAATGTAGCTAATGCATTCTTTTTTCTGAATCAATCCTATTATAAAAAGGTTTATTTTGTATGCATAGAATGAGAGCTAGAAAATTTGGGGAATCTCAATGGACTGTGTCAAGCTGTGCCAGTCTGACAGGCATACATACCTTCACCATAGGCCTAGTCTTGTCAAGACAATAGAGATGTTTCCTTCCACTAGTTTTGACATACTCTCACCTAGACAAATTTAAAAATTGTTGCCATATTTTCCTTTAAGATTTATAAGGGGAAGGTGTTGTTGTAAATTACTGGTTGGTTTGTTAGTGAAGGATGAATGTGATACCTTATGTATATTTCTATGAGATAGTACAAATTATTCTATACCTAACTAAATAATTATTTTAGCATTTACTATGTCCTAGGAAGTTTGGAGGTAACAGTGATAAAAAAAAAGAACAGAGAATTTTGAGATAAAAAATGTATGTGAGCTTACAATAATCTGACTTGAAATATAATTTCATTGAACATCAGTGGTTCAAATTTTAATAGAAATTATATGATTTAATTTCAAACAAGCATTTTATAATACACACTGTTAAACATGTCTGTGATACAGAAAATGCATACTTTAGCTTCAATCTTTGTTTGCAACGTTGCAATTGAATCATTATTTTATATAAATGATATATATCTGCTTTATATAAACCACATATTTTATATAAACCAAATGACCATTTATATTTCACATAAACCATTTACACAAAAGATATAATTCTTATTTTTAATCATTATTTTCTTTTTTTCAAGGCCTTATATTGTGCTGCAAGAAAGAATGAGACTTCTCAGGTTGAATCAGCACAGAAAGAAAACCTAAGTACCACTGCGTTTGACTCTCAAGATGTGATATTAATTTTAATAATTATTTCTTGGTTGAATGATGGAATAAAGAGAAGCTCTGGAGGATTGACACACACACACACACACAAAGGGCTTAATGACACTTGATGAAAACAGTGACACAAACATTTATTTAATGTTCATGTATGCCACCACGAAACATTCTATTCATATATAATGTAAACTACTTAAATATTTTATGTTCAAGTATAAGAAAGTGAATACTTTTTAAATATGAAGTATGCAGGTGTTCATAAGAAGGTATAATCAGGCTTCTAAGGCTTTGTTAATGTGAGCTCTTAAAGATGAGTGGGTGACCAGCAGGCTCAGCAATCTGTTCACTCCTATATCCACTGCATGAATGCCGCAGAAATATGAAGACAGCAGAATGTGATTCTGTAGAATTCTCCTCAGAAAATAAACATAACCTTTATTGCATGGGTATCATAATATATAACTTTTTTTTAAAAAAAAGAGGAATTTTTACCTTGAAATAATAAAAGAATTTTTTAAATGAGATACTAAACCCTATTTTGTTTTTGGTTGTTTTATTTTCACACAAAGGAGATATTATAGTTTTAATTATTAGACTTTTTCATATTCAATCTTAGAGTTCTACTCTGCTTGGACTTGAGAAAGAGAGAATAACCATAAACATAATGAGTAGATTCAGAACCAGAGCCTCTGAGCAGCTGACAAATTTGAAAGACTGTGAGAAATTATTAATACGTGAAAAGAAATTAGGTTACATGTAAGGAAATGAGGCAGAGAACAAAAATAAATTAACCATTCAGCCTCTTTTAATCGTGCTGACTGCCAAAGAATTTTTTTTTTTTTTTATCAATGGATCAGAAAATTTGCCATGGAATCTCAAGTATTTACATAAGTACATCAATAATACAATGTAGAACATAACAAAGTTAATGAGAAGTAGACATAAAATGTTCAACATTTTAAGTTTAAGGAAGGTGTTATTTACTTCTATGGGATAAAAGAAAGAGGAAGACAAAAAGACTTCAAACCAGAAAAAACATTAGTGCTGTACTTTGAAAGGAGGGAATGTCTTTGACTGGATGTGCAAATGTGCAGAAGTCAGAGATATCAGGATTGTATTCAATATGGGAGGGGGGAAGTTTTTCAGTGATCTGTGCAGGTGCTAGCCATCTGCATGCCTCTTCACCATTCACATATTCAAAAAATGACAGCTTTAGCATGATCTGGAGGTGGACTTTTCAGCCCTCTGAGGCCAAAACGTCACCCACTGGACATTCGTGCAGGCTCAGTAGAGAGGTCTGAGGATTCAACCACATTAGTCTGGTTTGTGTTGGGCCAAGCTAACTACAGGGGTTCTGCAAAACACCTTAGACAACTCCCGTGACTTCTGCACCAAAAGCATTACCTTAAAAGGAAGATAGGAAGAAACAGAGTGAGAAGTTAATTACAGATATTTACTGAAAGAATGATCAACTTAAACAGAGAAAAAATTTTAACTGAAAAGTCATCAGTTACTATTATACTTCTTGAAAACAGCCAATCACATTATATGAAAATTATGACATCCTCATATAATGAAAGAGAAAGATAGTACAACCCACATTTCTTTTTCTTTCATTCTTTTCTTTCTCTTTTGTAAGCCAAAAGTAGAGCTTGTAGGTAGAGCATGCATATATCAAGAATTAAATAAAAACAGTTGAGCTAGTTATGTTCAGTATTTCAATCTGATGAGAATGTGATACATATGCATGCAGAAGTTACAAAATGTGAAATGTGTAATTTCAGTAATTCTGCATATGAGTTAACTATTCTTATGTTCGCATGTAGAACTGACATTGCACAATCAAAATGAACAATAAAATTCATGCTAATAATTTAAACTTTTCTTTAATTAGACCAACCTTAAATAGTAAATCGAAAAAGAAACAAAACAAAACAAAACAAACTGAAGCAGGAGGAAGGAGGAGATGTGCTTTTCCTTATTCCTCCCATTTCCTCCCACTGAGTGCAACTGAAATCCCTAAACATTACATATAAAGCAAACATAAGAAGACTCATAAATGTGGAGAGAAAACAGCTAAGGACTTCAGGAAACAAGAAATGACATGGTGGGGAACTACCTGGGTTTTCTTTTTGCCTTATGTATCCCACACTTGGAGCTGGAAGCCAGCCAGCAACCTGAAAATGCCAAAAAAACAGGAATAAATGAATAAATAAACAAACAAACAAACAGAAGCTAGCTCCATATTCAAAACACCAGAAATGAGGTAGCCTAGCAAGACTAAATTTTAGGCAATAATCTCTCTTTTCCAACCATCTTAAATGACTTTCACTTTAACGAGAGGTGGTACCTGCTCAAAATCGCAGTTTTTCCATTGGTTTATTCGCTTTTGTTTTCTGTGAGATGTTTTTCCTTATGTAGTCTTGTCTCCTTTCCCAGCACCTAGTTCTACAGTTCCACTCTGAGTCTTTTCACCAGTATATGTGGAAGTTCTCTCTAACCATGCCCTAGTAAGTTGCCTGCTTTTGTGTCTCTTTTTCCAAGAATCCATACCTTCTACTCTAGGGGACATTTAAAATTCAGAGCCCGCAAGATCAAATATGTTGAAGAGCCAAGTGTGCAATGAAATTGGATGAAATGAGCCATGAATTAAGAAGGAAGGTATTGGTGGAGATTGTGTTGAATCTGCTTGCAAGCTGAGGTCAGTGGTACTTATCTCTGGCTGTATAGTAATGTCACCTAGGGGAGTTTTACAATATACTTATGTCCAAAAGCAATTTCGGAACAATTTATCAGAATCACTTTGGGTAGAATTAGAACATAGTATTTTTTTTGAAAGTTATCCAGGAGAACAGATGTGCAGATAGGTTAAAAACAATGATCAATTGTTCTTAAATGCAAATAAGCAAAAGAACCTCTTGAAAATGTTTTAAAAATTAAGATTACCCAGGCAATTTGTCAGGAAATTACAAATAAAAGATACATGAAATATCCAGAAGTCCTTATTTTAGCAGCCCTCTCCACCATCACACACCCCAGGTGATTCTGATGCAGAGGGTCTATGGACCAGTATTTCAGATACACTGTTTTAGATAAACAAATCTTCCCTAGTATAGTACTCAATAATCCATGTTCCACATTCCCCTACTCTGACATATTTGCATTTTAAAGACGTCAAACGTCTAATAAACCCCCTAAATTGTGGGTTTGTATGTGAAGATTATAGACAATAGCGTAAGTTTTGATAGTGGGCAGGTGGGTTTATCCCAGACCCTTCATTTGTTATGTAATTGCAGGTAAGTTATGTTCTACTATGAGGTTGTGAGACTGATCAAAAAGCTGGTATGAGATACAAATCTTTTATAACCTTACCAGGAGAATTGCTTTTTATTGTTTAATACTTTAAGAACCAAAATCAAGTTCAGAGGGAAGATGGTACCTCCTGGGCAGGGTCACAGCTGGCCTACTTGTTTTATATTGAGTATAACAGAGCAACATATTCCAATTCACCCTTACAGTAATAAAACAACAACAACAACAACAACAACGACAAAAAAACACATAGTGGGGAAGAAGCAGAAGCACAGGTATCAAGAGCATGGGCAAATATAATATTTAAGCATTTGTTTTTTTCCCAAGGATGTTCATCTTACATAGGTCATCCCATTTAATTTCCCTTTATCCTTACACAATCATGAAAGAAATGCTGTTTTATTTTTCTGAGATACAAGAAAACTCAAACTCAAATAGGTTAAGCAATGTGTTCGAGGTCACAAGTGTGATGATAACTGTAGTGATAGCATCACTGCAGTACCATCCTTGCCCTGAGCTTGATTTGGTTCTTAAAGCATTAAAAGATAATAACAACACTATAGCCCTCACATGCTGAGACATTATTCTATTCAGTATTTTTTTTCTTTCTTTTTTATTATATGGAGTGTCTTCTCTGAGACTTACAACCACCTGAGGATGTAGTATGAGGAAAAAGCTACATAGAGAGATTAAGAAATGTGCCTACAGCCTCATATTAGAAATGACGGTGCTGGGAGTTGAACACAGGGAGTCTGTCTGTGGAGTCTCTTTACCACATCTCAAAGTGTACAGGGCTTGCATTTGCCTACAAGGCAAGGACTGAAACTCTATTCATGACAAAGTAACAGGGACCACAGAGATTCCAGGCAGGGAGACTCAGTCAGTCAATAAAAGAAGGAGGCTTTCTTGTATCTCCACTTGCTCTGTGCTGACTTATAGTGCTTAAACTATAAAAACACTCAATGTTATACGTATAGTTGAAGTAGAAGAATAAGGTCTTGGAAGGCAATATATATACATTAATGTGCTCAAATGCTCCTTTTCCTAGGTAACCAAGGCTTAATTTCTTTGTCTTTTAATTTTTGGGCGGGGAGGGATATTCGAATAGGCTACTGTGAAGTGGAAGATTTAATGAGATAAATATGCCTAGTCCCTGTCATATGGTAGGTACTTGGTAAATACTAGTTTCTATATAACTTTATGAACAGTGTTTTATAATATGATCTTATGTTATTGTCTTGAGTGGGTGTATTGTTAATTTTTTTTTTCCTATTTTTACTGTTCTTATATTGCATGTTACTTTTCTGAGGGGAGCAGTACATGGAAGGGCCATAATAAGAGAATGTGGTATCGGATGATAAAAAGCAGCAGTAAGGCTTGTTTTCAGGCACGGATACATTGGTGAAGGGACAACCATTAGATAGTGTTAGAGAGACCCTTTCAAGTCTAGGATCTTAAGACCATCAGAGACCTCAGTGAAAGCTGATAGGAATACACCTGATCTCTTACTGAAAAATAGTTGTTTCTAATTCTGAAGAGGTGCAAGACAAGTTTGGTCCCTGTTTCAAATTACAGAAATCATGGCTGCTTTCTTTCAAAACTTTTCACCTATCTTGTTCACCTTCAATTGAGAAAGTAACAAAGTAAATAAGTACATATATCTATGGAGGTTTAATGTGAGAAGAATATCCTTGACAAAACAAAACAAATAAAGCAAACAACAACAAAAGCTAAACAAAACTACCCTGGGAGCTGTTTATGGGTAAGTGACTACACTGAGTAATTTCTCATAAGAGAGATGCACACTTGAGTTCTCAGTGGATACAGAGTAAAGCGAGTCGTCTGACTACTGTTCTTCATATCTAAGACTGAATCATATAAGGGAAAACACTGTCCTTGCACGCAGGAGGACATAAATTTTAATCATGCTTTTGCTGATTCCTAATTGTTACCTTGTATAAGTGGCTTCAATATTCTGAATTTCTCCTCATCTACAGAATGAACGTAAGACCATGGTTCTCAAATTTTATGGTGCTTAAAAATCTCCAAATAACATAGTTTTAAAAAGTGTATATGCTGGTTTCATTCTTTCCTTTAGGATGGGAGCAGGCCTGGAATAGGGCCTGATTCAAAAAACCTTAAGAAATAAACTTAAATTATTATTTTATAAAAGTTTTGTGTACACACATTAACAAGCATTGATGTTAATGTTTTTAAGTTTATTATGATAAATATATATATATATATGTATGTATATATCTCACAGTTATTGTTATTTAGTTCTTTCTAATAAAAATCAGTATCTGGTATTTTAATGTTAAAGATTTGAAACTGTGGACAAGGTTTCAAGTTTGGTGTAAGGGATCAAGCTCATTCTTAAATATCTTCCCAGGTTCCACATGCTGCCTGCACCCTCTTCAAGGAATATAGGAATTAGCCTTAGTTCATTGATTCTTTTTAATAGACTTAGAAAATTTGAAATGGATTATCAAGAGCTTAGGGAAATATTAAATTCACAGTTTGAAGTGTGTTTAAATTACTTTAGAATGTCTTGTTATTCTCAGCAGTTTTGCTTAAACTATAACATTGAAATCAAATGAAACAAGAAAAGAAAATACCTGCCCCATCCCATTTCCTGCAGTTAGTAAATGTGCCTTATATCATTTAATAGCATATCTATAATTAAACAAATTGTGCATCTTATTTTAACTTGGGGATTAAGACTCAATGCTCAATTTAAATGGGTTTTGCAATGTTTCCAACTCCTAGAAGGAAAAATCATTTAATTTTTCTTAATGCACTGAGGAAATGAAAAACAATAATGACTTTTGCTTAGCTTAGCACAGGAAGCTCTGCTCATTTTCTGTTGTTACACTTGCTTGCCTGTCCCTGACCAAGGGTAGTTCATTCAACAAAATGGCATTGTCTGGGGACGATGGAAGAAAAGAAGGTGCAAAAGGTAATGAGTCCTAGTGCAGAGAAACTTCAGCCAGCTTTTTCAAGTTGGAACTACATTTTAGCAAACATTTCTGAAATCCTTGTCTGTTATTTTTCCATGTATATTGTGTGCCATTTGCACACTTGAATAAGTTGATTGTAGACACTTAGTAAAAAAAATAAAATTATAAAATATTCCTAGGCCATTTATGTCTTGCTGAACTGGACAAAGACCCCATAGCATCATTACTTTGGGCAGCACTTCTTCAGGCCATCCAAACACATAGGCTTCATGCACAGCATTTTCATAACTTCCATTTCTCAAAAAGCAGGCTCCCCTCCAGGTATTGCAGAACTGGTGTATAGCTTCCAAGGTCTTTGGATAAATAGGCTGCTCTGTTTTGGGGTATCTGTCATACAACACCTGAATTTAGAATGCATTATGATGTTACTCTAATGTTATTTTCATATTGAAAATGAAGGTTAACTTACTAATTTGAAGGAATGAAATTGGAAATATTAAGTATACTAAAATGTATAGTACGAAGATGGCTGAAGCAATTATGTGGAAGTACAAAGCTCAATCTGATCCCTATTTTTGTGACTGCACACCCTAAACTCTACCACCAAACTCATAATGGCTTCCTCCTCTGTATCTCCAGAGTACTTGCCTTATATCAGTATCACAGCCTACCTGCTTACTTAAAGGTTTTCATAGTTGCTTTTTTTAGACTTTTCTTCTTGCATTAGATTATTCGCAATTTGTGATTAGTTGGCATGCCCATTTCATCATCAAATACCAAAATGTTTGTTTTAACATATATTCAGCAATATTTGTTCAATATAATTACATAATTTTTGAGCCATATGGCATGGAAGATTGTAATTTAACTCTCAATTTACAGAGATGAGGAAATTAAGATTCAAAGAAGGTGTGACTTGCCTAAGGTCACATAAGCAGTTATTTATTAATTTGTATTAGAATCCACATGTCTTGTTCTGTCTTTAAGACTAACAAATTGCAGACTCCATAATTGGGTTCGGCCGTTGTTTAGTTAACCATCTAGTATTCCATCATGTGATTTCTCTTCATTTTCTCTATTTTTTAAACAATTTCTGACTTTTTCTGAATTGTATTACTGTACTAAATCAGTGTGTGTGTGTATGTGTTTCATAAATGTGAAAATTCAATTTGGTACAAGTGGTAGCATCAATGAAAAACTTGTTCAAAATGCAAACGTGTTTCTAAGCAAGATGATCCTTGATTCCAATTATTTTCCTTTGGAATATGCTAAATGGTGCTTGTTTCTAGACTCCAACCTTTCTCATATTTTAGTGTAATGAGCTAGGGGGACTGGAGTTGCTAGAATTGTTTTGCCCTGGCATATATATGACACATATACATAATATACTTTATACACACACACACACACACACACACACATATTTATGTATTCTGTGACTAGAACTTCAGGTTGCTTGATTATACATTTGACTTAATTTTCTTCAGTTACTTAAAGGTGTTTGAGAGATGTCATGAGAGATTAAACAGGTCTCTTTCACAGTGTAGAACATAGTGAATACAAAGCAGGTTAAGGGAGTAGGCAGAAAATACAGACTCAAACAAGACATGGCAATGCAAAATTCATAAAGAACTCAATCTTCCTTATTAAAATGTAAACACAATGATTATTCTTTACTTTTGAGATGAAAAAATGGTTAAAACTAAATTTTAAACAACAATTAATGATTCTTTGTTACAGACTCTTCCAAAAAACGGGGAGAAAATTGGGAAGAAAAAACATGTACTGATTAATCCAAGAAGGCAAGTTACTTGAGTGAAGAAGCTTTTTCTTGCCTTAAATCATAAAAAGAAAAAAAACGAGGAAGAAGAAGTAAAACACCACAGGCTTGGAGGAAAGACAACAGCAAATACTTTGATAATGTCAAGATCTTGAAGGCAGCAGTTAGTATGTTGACATCACGGATTACAAAAAATAAAACAACTTAATGTTGTCATTTTCACTCTCATACATCTACTGTTACAAAAGGGAGATTGTGATTGGAAGGAAGAAATGCCAAAGAAGGGATAGAAAGAAAGAACCTAATTTAAGCACCTTTATGTGCAAAAATCTTCATATAAAAAAATCATAAATTTTTTGTTTAATCTCAGCCTGCTAACAACAGTTTTAATTCTGTATACCACAAAGAGCCATGATAGCTCCTTTAAAACATATATTAGGTCATGGTAGCTCTCCTCTAAAACTCTCTAGTGGCTTCCCATTTAATTTATTTAAAAAAAAATCATCATCATGGTCTATTAGATCCCACTATGCCTTTCATGGCCTTATCTCCTACTGCTCTCTCCGTGACTTACTCAGCACCAATCACACTGACTTCCTTGCTCTGCCTCAAACTCCCAAATACCTCTTGACTCATAGTCTTCAAATGCTTCTTTGTACTGCAATTCCTGAGCAGTATAATTCTCGAGTATCAAATATCTCACTCCTTTTTAGTATCTTCTCAAATTTACCATCCCAGAAGTGTGTACTGATTATCTTATATAAAGTAGCATCTCCACTCAGGTACCGCAATTCTATCACTTATCTCCATTTTTTAAATTTGTTTTCATAATATTTATTCCTACTTGACATGATATTCTTTATTGATTTGTTGCCTGTCTAAAAGAGTATCTCCTTGAAAGCAGCGACTTTATCTCTGTTGTTCACGGCTATATTCCCAGAGTTTGGCACAAAGTAGGGGCTCAATAAAAAATGATGAGACAAATGAATGAAAATTCACTTTCTCAGTAGTCCAGTTGCTTCTTTGTCATGGTACTGTAGTGAGAATCCCTCTGAACTTGGCTTAAAATATTTTCAGTGAAAGTCCTGGCTCTACCCTTTGCAAGCTAATTAGCCTTGTGAACTGAGGAGAATCATTCAGCCTCCATGAAATTAATTAGCCTTGTCTTAAACTTAGGAGAAACACACCTGCCCTCCTTACTTCAGAAAATTGCTGTGAAGACCAAATGAGGTAACAAAGGTAAAAATGCATTGCAAATTTCTAAGCACAATTCGAAAAGGATTCAATTAAAAGAGGTGGCTGAGGGCATAACTAGTATATATAATCTAGTCTAGTTTTAGATTTAATTTAACATTTTGTTAATTTAAGTACATGAATTGATACACTAAACAATTTTCTTAGAAGTAGTGCTTTATATTCACCAACTTTCCGGGTACAATTGTCAATAACTTTTTTTTCTGGTACAACGAGTGGTCTATTTTGACAAGTTTGCTATTTCTAGTAGACTTTACTATGTGTGTGTGGAGTTGTGCCTGTACCAAAAACTCTTCTTCAGATTAAAAAAAAAAAAGTCAGAGACTTATTCTTAAATAATGAACTGACATAAAGACTCCATGTAACATGCCAATGGCAACAGAAGGTAGTTTTTGTTGAGAGAAGAGTGTTCAGAAAAGCGGTAGGTTTCGAGATAGCTTTTTAACATTTTACAAATGTGAGTACTGACATTTTATTCTTCCCCTCAAAATCACCAGAACATAGCAGATAGAAATATTAATTAAAATGGGCAATATTAAATAGTAGGACTACATGGAAAATCAAAGAAAGAAGAGTCAGAAGTTATTCTAATGAGAATGATGCAAAGATTTGAAATGTATAGGTTAGAAGATATATAAATAGACATCGATGTATGAATGGATATAGATTTGTTAGCTCTATTTCAGGTTAGCCACATGATTCATGTTACCCACACAAAGAATTTAGGTGACTTACTCAAGGTCACATGAAAGTATAACCAGTGTTTTCTTACCTACCCTAGCATTGGAGTATAAGGTATGACACTTGCATTTGAATAATCGGGGGGCTGGTATTACAAATACAGACTTCTGGGTCACAGCCTAGATTTAGTATAAAAAATTTTCTGGAACTAGATCATTGGAAGCTGCTTTCTAATCATAAGGAACACACTGAATTTTAAGATTCACAGCCATACAAATGCAATACTATCTATGTAATCAATATTCTTTTGGGTACTTTCCTTTATATAAGCTCAACTTTTTTATCCAGATATGTTCTGCTCCAAGGGAAAAGCAGTGGATTACAAGCTCCTTACAGAGACAATATATTCACTCCCCAGTACTGGCAGTTTATTTCAGCTAGTATTGGAGGAAATTTGCTTCTTTTCTCATTCCTGCTCTACCTCTTGTATAGCAAACAGTATTCCAGACTGTGTAACCAAGTCTTCAGATTGGCAACTCAATGTGATTTCTATCCTTTTCCTGTCTGAATATATAACAATTTTGACAGGAGTAAATGAAGACTGAAAATAATAATCATTCTGATAATCATGTAATCAGCCTCTATGCAGGATCTCTGTGATATGATCTCCATAACAACGGCTCCTTTTGTAATTTACAAGTTTCATTATTTTTTCCTATGCTCCTGTAAATCACAATACACAGTGATTCTATTTCCCCTTAAAAATAAAAGGTTTTGAATTTGACATTGTATTTTAAGTATTGCAAAACCTGAGGACATCTGTCTGGGGAGGGAAGAAGAAAAAACTGAAGCCTTGGTAATGAAAAAGGGGATCTAAGAGCTGTTAAAGTGTAATTTTCAAAAAGGTAAATTCATAACTCCACACAAATATAGAATGTATACACATCAAAGGTTTTGTTCAACTTATTAATTAAGAAAATAAACAGTAAGGTATTACTACCAGTTCAAAGAGCCCTTGAGAAGCTAAGTGTATACAGAAAATTTAACAAAAAAATGTTAGGTTAAGAGTGCTAGTTTATGTATAAATCTAATTTCTGCCCAGCAGGGCCAAAAAAAAAAAAAAAAAAAAAAG
>NW_007741340.1:20286-25787 GCF_000696425.1 Galeopterus variegatus | reverse complement strand
TTCTTTAACTACGAATGCCTCAAGGACAGGGCTACCTTCATTCATTGCTGACTCTTCAGTCACCAGCACATCATAGGCACCAGGCTTCATGAATGATTGAATAAATGCACGCATGCATGTGAAGGAGAGCCCTGGAAAACAGGCGAAGTTGAAGCACAGCCAAGAGTTAAGAAAAGAAGCTGATAGCAGCATTGGGAAATACAGAACAGCAAGACCCAAGAAGGCATATGGCGGCCAAACCAAGGGTATGAACATATAAACAGTCGACCACCCTGAGACCTAGCTGGGGATGCTGAGGGCAAGGACCCCCGACTTCACTTCTGAATAGGAGGCTGGTGGAGGTTGTGGGGGGGAGATGGATTGATAACACCTTGTACAGCTGTCATAGGCCACTGTCACCTCACAGGACACTGCACAAGCAGATGAGGGAGCTCGTCTTGTGGAAGGAGACCAAAGGCATTCAAAGACAAGAACACTGGTATCCTTGCGTCTGTGGCCCCGTGTCCCAAGCGGGCTTCTTTAACTGTGAATGCCTCAAGGACAGGACTACCTTCATTCATTGCTGACTCTTCAGTCACCAGCACATCATAGGCACCAGGCTTCATGAATGATTGAATAAATGCACGCATGCATGTGAAGGAGAGCCCTGGAAAACAGGCAGTGGTAGAAGATCCTTCAATGGGATTTGCTAATCCCCTGATTTTTATTTTTTCCCGTATCCACTAACCAGTATGTATAGAGGATTATTTTTCGGCAGGCATTATGGTAGGTGGGAACAAAGGAACATTCGCTGAGGTGATCTCAAGGCTCTGGGGCCCCACGTGGACATGAGCCTGAAGTGAGTAATGACAGTACTGAAGACAGAGATGATGGTTGCAGATAAGATCTGCCGAATGCTGACACAGACAAGGCCACGTGCTAAGCTATTCAGGAGGCTAAACTTTTCACCTTCTTGTTGGATCTTCACATCAACTCTTTGAGGTGTCAACCTTATGGCTTACATTTTATAGAAAAGGAAATTGAGGTTCCAAGGGGTGAAGGAACTTGCCCAAGGCCCCATGACCGGTAGAGAGAGGGACCTGGATTTAACATGACCTTTGCCAGCCATGCCTGCTGCCTCTTATCACCAGAAGTGGGACGGTGGGGAACCCACCCAAGAAATAGTCCAGGGTGACTCCTACACACACTGCTGAGAATTTCTCCAAATGTCTTCTTTGACTTTGACTTCGAGGGCTGAATCCGCTGGCGCCGATGTGGTGGAGGACTTCCCTTCACTTTTCCGTCTCAACATCTCCTCTTTGGGAAGCTGAAGGCTGCCATATTTTGACTTGTCCCCAGAGCACCCTGCTCTTTTCAAAGACACTTTATAAATCTAATGAAATAACCAAGATCCAAATAGGCTGTCCTTCAGCAGTTTTTGGTCTCCAGATGAGCTGCCCTGGAGATACGCTCCCCTTTCTTAGCATGACACCTCCCTCTCTGAAGGGATAATCACTCACACTGTGCTCACCACCTGTTTTGTCTCCTTTTTAAAAATGCCAGCTGAACACAAGACAAAAAACCAGAAAGGCTGTAGGGGAGCTCGATCAAGAGAGCAGAAGGGTCCTGGCAGGTTTGAAGCCAGATGGTGCCTGTCCGTCCTTCCTTCCATCCTTTCTTTCTTCCTCTCTCTCTCCCTCTTTTATCCTTTTCTTCTTGATTCCTTCTTTTTTTTTCTTTTTTTCATTTCATTTTATTACGCCCTGGCCTGTTCACTAAACCATCTTACAACTTGGGTGGTGAGGGAATTACCCTGGGGCTTTGGGGGCTCCCCAGTGTTAACAAAGAGCTATTGTCAGTGTGGTGTGCATTTGGCATTGATAAAATGCAGTCCACAGAGTTTGCAATAACACAGCTGCTGATCTTTAGTAGCTTGGGATTATGAAAATCCACTGAAGCTGGACAGTCACTCCCCGCCCCAGAGCTAAGTTGTCCAGACCAGTTGAGGCTCCTTATTCTGCAGACAGGGCCCTTCTCAAGGCAGATGAAGGGATCTCACAGGGCCCATGACTGAGAACCAAAGTACAGTCAGGCCTCATGGATGGTAGAGACAGGGACTAGAAAGATGGGATGAATGGAGGCTCTTAGTCTGAGAGACCGTTCAGTTGGCCTCAACCTCTCTCTCTCTCTCTCTGTCTCAGACACACGCTCACACACTCCCTCCATCCCACTTCCTGCATCATGGTCTCCTCTGGCCAGCTTCCTGTTCACTCCTGGCTTGGCTCCCTCATTGCTCTTCCTTGCATAGGGTCCCAGCTGGATGCCCAATCCCCAAATCCACAAGACTACTCAGTTTCAGTATTTATCCACAACTGAGAAACTGTTTCTCAGCTCCCATCTCTGAGAGCTGAACAGCACATCACTCCACTGCTGGCCTCAGTAAACTTGGCTGGTAGTGGAGCCGCTGGTGCTGTGGACAGAAATCTCCAGACTATGTGCAGGTGCAGGCCGGCTGCTCCAGACTATGTGCAGGTGCAGGCCGGCTGGCTGTGTGAAATACGTGAGTGCTGCTAAGACGGTGCAGGGTGATCAGATTGCAGCAGGGCCATTCTATTTCATGAATCTGAGGAAACAGGGAAGAGTTCATCAGATGTATGAATAATCTAAAGTATGAGTATTAGTTCATGACATTGATCTAATCAAACTGAAAAGAAGGCCTTCCAATTTAATTGGAATTCTTACAATCACTCGAAGAGGAAAGAGGGTTAGTGGTTGGGGTTGCCCAAGATGAAACCCTATTCCCAATTAGTTGTAAACTTGGGAGAGATATAAGGAAGGTCCAGAATCTCCAGAACTCTGCATATACTAATAATTTTGTTAATTATGGCCCCCAAAGGGGATCACTGTTAGTTCCAAAGTTCTATGGGTTAAACACTTATTTTGTGAATCATCAAATTTAGTACATTAACTTCCTGCTTGTTTTTACAGAGAACTCATGTTGTATAGGAACTCAGGATTCTCTTGGCTAGTTCCTGATACAAAATAAAATGCTTCAGCCAAAGCTGAAAAGAAGCACATGCATCTGCTTTGCCTAACTAAGCCCATTGGGGCTTGTTTCTCCAGCCAGGGGCAGTGATAAATTGGTACCTATGTATCAACATGCTGGCCCTGCTGATGGATACAAGGCATGCTGAGAAACAACAGACTAGGAGTAGGGCACAGATGACAGCCAGTGGCCTTTCTCTCTGGAAAGAAACTAACTTGACAGCTATGCTGGAATTTTCCATTTCCCCATCCAAATTCACTTGCCATCCTTCTGTACCCAGATCCATGCCTGGGAAAGTTGACCAATATGAACTGCTACAATGAGTTCCTTTTACCATCTAGTTTCCGTTTGGCCTCAAACAATGGGGGGTTGGGAGGACGGGGAGCCTGCCTATTCCCCTGGGACCTTTCTGGAGGAGAGGAGGTATCACCACAGGTGAACTGAATTCCAGGTCCTGCCAGGTGGTTCTCTCCATTTGGGTACCCTTGCCTGTCTCCAGTTTCTGCTCCCTTCCCTTGCCTTGTCAGGACCAAGATGGAAACAGCTGCTCCCATCACAATCCCTAGGAATTTCACTCTACACCCTGATCCCACTTCCTCAAATTACCCAATTTTGGTATGTCACCTGTTTCCCCCTGTGACTACCACTGATCCAAAAGCGACAGGATGAGGTCTCTGGTCTCATTTGGATTTTGCTATAAACCACAGAGCCCACAATATCCAATTCACTATTTAAACAGCAGGGGGAAATCCTGCTGGAAATTTCTGGGGAGTACATTTTTAAAGAGTTGACGAGTTCATCAGCCCAAGAAGAAAAGGACACAGAGAGTTTAGTCCAACCTACAGAAACTCTCTCATTAGCACAGAATGAATGCACTTTACTTCGCCTCTGAACATGGAGGGCCCTGTACAGAAATAAAGACATATGCACCATCATGCAAAAAGCATCTTGAAACATGAGGGAGCATATGGAAAAGTCCTTGAAGTGCTATTTGCCAATTTTTCTCAACCTAGATATTTTATAGGAAAGCTCTAAATTCTTACTAAAACAATAGATTAAAAAATGAGGTGCCCTCCAGTTTTGCGCCCCATTTGTCTCATCCTCTCAAGATTTGCTTGAAAAAAGGGACAAAGGGGTTGCAAGGGTACCTGTGTGAGCAAACTTGAAAAACCTTGCCTTTGCTTGGAAAATATTTTTAATTTTCACACACATTCCAACCTATCCCTGCTGCAAGGTAGAAACATGTTACTGACAACAAAACCACTCATGTGACAAAGATCATGGTGCCTAAAATTATCAGTAAAGTCAGGACTGGATTAATAGGCATAGCCCACATATAAATTTACTCCTCTTTTGGTTTGTGATGCAAGGAGAGATTGAAATCTCAAAGACCTTCTGTATGCTTTAGGAAAATAGAAATTATAAACATTGGAGTCCTACACTGCTATCAAACTGGGAAGGTGGTTCTCTTTGAAAGTTGTACTTGAGTAACTATGGTGGGTGTGTCCTTTAAGAAAGCCCTAGGATCATTTCCCCAGGAAGCCTCCCCGACCCCTCTCCATGCAGTCCGGGATAAGTATCCCTTCACTGTGCCCTGACCATCCTTCTTCTAGAACCTTTTTGTAGCATGACCTTGAAATACTTTGTTTTCCTGAGTCCCTGTGGTTAGAGGGAGTCTCTTGTTCACCCTGAAACTCCCATGCCTCGCATAATGCACATTATCAAAGAGATGCCCAGTAAATCTCTGAGGAATTAATCTTTCAAAGATAACATCAAAAGAGTAGTACTTTATATCTAAAAATATCAAGGGATGGAAAATATGTTTCAACATATGCACCAACTCTGGTCACTTGATAACAGCCTCCTGAGCACTATGTTAATGAAGATTTGTGAGTCAAATTCACACTTGGGAAGAAAAGGGAGAATCAATGAATCAATGATGTCTGCCACGGACCCGGAATTGGGGAACGATGTTAAGTAGTCCGTAGGTTTGCCATTCCTGTTCTTACTTATCCTCACTATCTGCAGATCACTTACATTTCACCATAACAAGAAAATTCACTAAAACCCAAAGAATGGTAAAATCAGCACAGCCCCAACCTATTTAGAGTATTGTGGGCCTGGAGTCTAAAAACAGAAACCAGTTCATGTCCAAACCAATTGTTCTTTGTGGAGCCCAGAGAGCATATTAGGAATATGCCTTCATAAAGCCCTGAGTCAGACTGGTATCCTCCAGGTGACTTTCAAAACTATAGGTCTGGAAATACCTCTACCTGTGGCTTCTTCATAAGATTGATTAACTATCTTCAATAAGTTTTTCTAACATCCCTGGTTGAAAATTGCAAGCATATTGCCTATGTAAAAATATAAATGGTTGACTCATCCTGCCAAAGGAAATGCTGATGGAGCAAGGGTGTGTGTGTGTGTGTGTGTGTGTGTGTGTGTGTGTGTGTGTGTGTGTGCACGCTCCTGTTTT
>NW_007741340.1:17719-19330 GCF_000696425.1 Galeopterus variegatus | reverse complement strand
GGGGGGAGGGGGAGAGAGAGAGAGAAAGAGTTGTGTGTGTGTGTGTGTGTGTGTGTGTGTGCACGGGCTCCTCTTTTGGTAAATGTCTCTCCCAGCTCCAGTTAATCTTGACATTCCTCCCTGTTCCCATGCCACCTTCGACAAGCTTGTGTTGGATACTGTTTTGACCCCAGGATGCCCCTCCAGTTCACTCTTCAAGGAGATTTGGAGGTCAGCATGGTGCATTTTTCGCTCTGAGCCATGACCTTTTGACACAGCATCCTCATTCCTCCACCACTCAAGGTCTTTGTATCAGATGGATCCTGGCTGATTCAACCGGAGAAGGCAGCCAGTTGGAACGCAGGCATCAGCTGCAGCTTCTGCACTCCTGCTGAAGTGCTCTGCGGTCCAATGTAAGGATCTGGGAAAATCAGCCGTGCCTGCTATGAATGGAGTCTCAGCAATTCCTGCTTGGGACAGGGAGAGATCTTCACTAGCCAGAGATGTTAAGTGATTAGAGGCACGGGGACCCTGACATCACTATCAGCCCTGTGGTGTTGACAAGCCACGTTCGACACAAAACAACACGACACCCTGCGTGCCAGCGACATAGATTTACAAGCTGAACTTTTCCTCTTTCCTGACATAATGTGCTGTGACAGAGTGACAGAACAGAACATTTGTGCCTGTAAAACTCTCCTGATGAACAGGAAATGGAGATGTTTCCAGAGGTAAGTAAGTCCTGGAAGAAATCATGTGCGGGTGTCATGGCAGCTTCTGCTGCTGAGGCTGAAGTCATCTGGGATTCAGTAGTTCTGAAAGAGTCACAAAGTTTAAAAAATGGGTGACCCAAGCTTGCCTCCCAATAGGGTGGTGGTGGAGAAGGCCAGAGACCCAGAAACACTTGGATCTGGGCTAGAGTCCAGGGTTCTTTCTTTTTGCCCAAATAGCAGTCCGTATTCTCTTAAAATGGCAAGTAAAACCAGACATCAGTCCTGGCACCCTGATGAGCTAACTGTAAAAAGTATCAATTCTTCCCTTCCACTCTCCAAGTGACCCTTCTTTCTTGTCTTTCTCCTTTCTGTTATACTCGCTGCACATGCTCGTTACCCAAAATGCTAGGTATGGATCCAGAGACATCACAGGGAAATCATGAAAACAGGACAAGGAAAATCTGACCACTTCTCCCTGAGTGCTATTACATAAGCATGAGGACTCACATGATATTTTTGGTAGAAAGATCTTGGGGGGTCAGTGTGTATGTTGTTAAATAAACCAGCTAAGACAGAAATGTTGACTTACTTGAATAGAAGTACATCAATATCACTCAGAGAAAAGTTAACATCAGGACTCTGCCAACAGGGGTCATCACATGGGGCAGATGTTGGCAAACCATGGTCCATGGGCCAATTCCAGCCAGCTGCCTGTTTTTGTAGGTAAAGTTTTATTGGCACACAGCCATACCTATTCATTCACGTATGGTCTGTAGCTGCTTTTGTACTCCAATAGCAGTTGAGTAACTGCAACAGAGACTGCATGGTCCACAGAGCATAGAATATTAACTACCTGGTCCTTCACAGGAAAAGTTCGCTGATTCCTGACCTAGAGAGTGTGCTTGCATGGAGGCAGGGG
>NW_007741340.1:12273-17698 GCF_000696425.1 Galeopterus variegatus | reverse complement strand
AGAAGTTTATCTCTCATTCCTGTAATGTCTTATTGACAAGAGAAAGTTCTACTCTTTACAGTCACTCTGGGATTCAGGCTAGTTCCATCTTGGGGCTAATTTCTTTGGCTAGAACTCAGTCACATGGCCCAATCTAACATCAGGAGAGTCTAGAAAATATAATCTAGTGGTGTGGCCAGGAGAAAAGGGAGATAAGCTAAACATTTCACCACATGACCCATTCCAAGATCCTAACTTGCACTGTCCCTCCTCCCTTTCCTTCTTTTTGTATAGCATCATAGTCTTTCCTATCAGAAAAGGCATATGCATAATATTTCCTCAGTCTTCGTTGATAAACACATAGTGTGTTATCCTTTCTAGGAGGATATTCATCCTAACAGAGGAGAATGTAATGCTCAACTCAAGAAAAGAAGCCTGTTCCAGATCTTGCTCTCTTACCAGTTTATTTGCCAGACACTCCCCTTCTTCAGCCTAGGTTTTCCCATTTATTAAAGAGTAAATAGTTTGGGCATTCATGGCATATCTTTTAGCTCTTTCTGAGTCTGTGATTCTGTGAAGCAATCCCTAATGGTGGAGTTTGATGCCTTGGTGGGAGATAGATTTTAGGACGCCATTCTCAGCCTACAAAAGCAAAAAAGTCCACTTCCACATCAGACTCAAGCTGCAGAAGACCCACAACAAATATTTCACAGAGGAAAACAAAGGAATACATTACACTGCAGCCAAAGGGAACCATTGACCCAATTACTGCTTCTCCAACTGCAAATGGTTTTATATGGAATCTGCTCAGGGTAATTTTATTATTTCAGGCACTGTTCACAACATCACCACGCAGGAATCAACATTTGATGAAATTAATTTAGCCATCACAGGAAGGATCAAGAGAAGCTCAAAAGAGTATCCATTTGATAAATAAAATATATTTTAGAAGAGAATGTACTGGTAATCACTATTTATTAATTCAAACTTCTTTAGGGTTTGCGGGATTCAAATGCACATTTTCTCCTAACTAAATAAGCATACATATTTGCGAAGCCCAGTCTAAAATATTAACAGTCCTTCTGCACCAAGAATATTAGTCCTTCCCTCCTTCTCTGCCTGCTTCTGTCAAGAAGGTACAGAGCATACAACTGCAGCGCCTAGCTAACCATGTAATTGATAACTTCCTACTCTATTCACTGTGGGAATCTGTCAGTTAAAATCTAAAGATACAAACACACCACTGGGAAAATGAATTTACACAAGCCTGTCTGTGGACCAGGAAGGACCTGAATGCAGTCGACATTTTGCTACTTAATTGGTTGGGACTGGCTTACCACTGCACACGTGTATTCCAGCAATGGCACGCTGTACTATGACTCCTTTTGACAGACCTATTTAGTGAGGAGGTGATATTTTTTCCCCAGAAAATTGCTCAAAATCACGCTTTCCAAGTCAAAGTGATTCAAACTTGCCTGTCTGTATTTTGCAAATATGCAAGTTGGAAAGAATGCAAATGCACATTCCTATTTCTTTGGCAGATGCAAAAAAGAGGCTGTTTGGGGTCATTTTTTATTTTATTTTTTCTTCCTCTGAGCAATGAAGGAGAAGGACTGTAAACCCACAGAGTTCAGCCTATCTCTGGTGAGGCTCATATGGGACATATCCCGCAGAGAACACGTTTCACTCAGGGTATGCTCTGGGCCACTGGAAAGAGATGGTGAAACTGAGATCTTACCAGTCAAAACACTGGGGCCCTCGGTGTTCTTTGAGGGTCTCTCCAGCAGCACAGAGGGCTGTGGCATCCGGATCCTCAGGATGCTTGACAGAATCACTTAACTTTTGGGGTGGCACCTGGCAGAGTGAACAGAGCAAGGACTTTGAAATCAGACCATCTTCAGTGATGCCCAGGAAAATGACCTCACTCCTTTGCTCCACTCCTCACCCTTTGAAACAGAGCTGGTTGTGTCTACCCCATGGGGATGTCGTAGGCTTAAATGATGCTCAGCATGAAAATCATCCTGCACGTGGTAGGTGACGCATAGACAGTTGCCTGCTTTGTCCCTGCTCCTTCCACTCTGCTCTGAAGAGCCCTGTTGGCATTTTTTTCTCCTGGTGTTTTTGAATATTCATGTAAAGATCAAAGACAGCTTACGCATTAGCAAGCATAGAGAAATCCTAATCAGAGAGCAGAGTTGAAAGATGTGGATGGAGCCGTTCCAGATGGCTAACACAGCCAGGACATCATGTAGACCACATGCAGATTTCAGGAAAGTCCAGCAGCACAAGGGCCCTCCCATTTAGGACCATGGCTCCACACCAAGACACATGACTCCTCAGGAAGAACTTTAATGAAGCTTGTAGGATAGTGTGGCTCCTACATGTTGCCCAATCCTACAGAGTTATGGAATCATAATCTCCTCAAACTGGAGAAGAATTTCAAGGTAATCCTATCCTACCCTTCTTTCTCAGATAATGAAACTGAGCCCTGAAAAATACTCAAAAAGCAACGAATTTAGTACCTAAACCAAGACTTCTGTCTCCTTGGGAGAACTGAGCTGAATAAGTATATGTGGCCCCTCTCTCAAGGTCATAATTCTGACCCTGACTTGACATGCCACGTGTGGTTCCTATGACTGTGGAATAATCAGTCACATTGTTATTATTCCCATCATCAGGATACCCAAGTAGGATTCTAAGAGATGGTGGAAGTTTAAAAAATACTTGGTAATCGACTAAATAAATAAACAAACTATCACTATTTTAATTGAGGCTGGATTGCCAGGCAGTCAATTTAACTGACTGCCGCACAATTAATTGTGAAAATTGAGGTTTGACTGTGACATTGCCAATTCAAGTGGTATTGTGCGGACTTGGTTACAGCCAAGAGAACGAAAACCATTCCAGGGACATAGCTGGAGCAAAATCAGCAGTGAAAGTGGTTACCCAAAATAAATAAAAGGAAATCCTGAAGGAAATGAGCCATATTTGGCCAACTGCCTCAGTCTCTCCATCTGTAAAATGGAGCTAGCATGACCTACCTCATAATGAAAGTTTAAAAACTAGATGCTTGTAAAGGTGAAGGATAATTATGGTTCAGCATGGATCTTTGGCAGGAGTCAGGGGACAAGATGGTGCGTGTTGATCTGTCCCATTGCATTACCTCTAGCCATCAGTCACATGCTTTGGATGAACGCAGTGTGGTTTTCCTGCTGGGACACTGCGTGCTACTTCTCAAACTAAGGAAGAAATCTTGGGGGACCTTTGTAGGCTCTTTAGCATCTCATGCCTCGGGCGTGACTGTATGTGCTCTGAGAGATGGTGACTGTTCACTGTCTTAGAGACATCTGGGCAACCAGATCCTTTCAACCTAATTAGTAGGAGCTCCCGTTGGACACACTTCTTCTTGCAGGGCTGGGTAAAATCTTTGTAAAACCCTCACAGGAACATCAGCCTGCTCCAACTGATTCAGGGGAGTGGGGACCTTTGACTTGCCCTTCTTTCAGTCCTGGGCAAAAGCCAGCAGGACAGAAGCCCTATCCCCAACACGATGGCGACAGCACCTGAGCAACTCGGAGGAGGAGCTCATCACCCCTCCCCTGAGACGGACGTTCACTTCTATCCTGCTGTTGTCGATGATGAAGTTAGTAATAGCAGTAGTTTTTACTTAGAGCCAAACCAATGCCAAAGTAACATGATATAAAAAAGAGAACAAAGACTAGAAAGAAATGAACAAATGAACTAAATACAGGGCTTATCTCTGGGTGCTGGGATTGTGGTTAGCTTGTTTTACTTTTGAGTGCTTTCTGCTCTGTGTATTTGGAATGTTCTATAATGACATGAGTTCTTTTCGTATGGGGCTAGGGAGCCCAAACTACATGTAGCATAACACAAAATGAGTCCCAAGGATACGAAGAGGAAAAGATACTTGTACACTTGCTGTGTCTGTATAAGAAAAAGAAAGACTGGAGTAGGTAGGACCCAGGCTGCCCACAAAGGGGGCCAGTTGCTAATGAGAGAGGACACAGCTCCTCATATCCTGATTCATTCCAACTGCTTAAAGAAGTGGGGGAGAGAAAAAGTTTAGAGGAAGATCAAAATATACCTGAGAAACAGCAAGAGTCAGTGAAGATATGGAGAAATTGGAATCTTCATACATTGCTGGTGGGAACATAAAATAGTGTAGCCACTGTGAAACACAGCTCGGTGGTTCCTCAAAACACAGAATTATCATATAACCCAGCAGTTCCACTCTTGGATATATACCCAAAAGAACTGAAAGATTCAAACAAACACTTGTACACGAATGTTCATTGCAGCACTATTTACAAGAGCCAAAAAGTGGAAACAACCCAAATGTCCATCGATAAATGAATGGATAAACAAGTAGTGGGTAGTGGGGTACATGCAAAATGGAATACTACTGAGCCATTAAAAGGAATAAAGTACTGGCATGTGCTACAACACCAATGAACCTTAAAAACATTATGCGATGTCAAGGAAGCCAGACATGAAAGACCACATATTATATGATTCCATTTATATGAAATACCCAAATAGGCAAAGCCATCCAGACAGAAAGCCAATGGGGGAGGGGAAGAAGGCTAGGGAGCAACAGCTTCATAGTTATGGGGTTTCACTGTGGGACAGTACAGATATTTCAGAACTAGACAGAAGTGGCAGATGCAAAACATGGTGAATGTACCGTCACTGAATTGTTCACTTTAAAGTGGTTAATTTTGTGTTATGTGAATTTCACCTCAGTTAAAAAAAAAAATAGAAAAAGTATACCTGGAGTTTCCTTTCCTTTATGTGTGATTGTGGCTTCCCAGAAAGAGCTCCCCCCAGAAAAAAGGCTGGGTGGGGGGTGAGATGGGAGTGTATGATTGGGGGGCCAGGAAAGGGCTCCTGCAGGACAGTCACAGACTTGTCACAGTCACAGCCATTCTAATGGTCCTTGGCCTCTGTCGGAATTTTCCCTCCTCTGAGCACTTCTTCAGGCTCAACTTTTACCATTTCCTTCTTCTGTCCCCTCATGCCTACCACTTTGTATTTTATAGTAAGTCTCTCAAAATTTTTTAAAGTTTTATATTAAGCCCCTCAGTGAAAAAGGAATGAAGCAATCTCCAGAAATAAGGAGGCCCCTGTGAGATATTATGGGTAATAGCAAATCCTCTTCCTGCACCAATTCAACATACCCTCCTTATGTTTCCATTTAATAAAAAAATGTGTTTAATTAATACAGTTGCTCAGGCAGAAGAAATTTTTAGAGAATCAAATTTAGTCTGGCTTGAGTCATTTTTATATACTAGTCTCACACTATCAATGGCCAAATAACATTTAGAAATAATTATGTAGAAAATAAATAAGAATAAATTAGGAAGCTCTTACCCTAGACTCAAAATTCCATAAAAACAAATCCCTCAACTATCTTATTCCTCAGCCT
>NW_007741340.1:0-11043 GCF_000696425.1 Galeopterus variegatus | reverse complement strand
CTATTGACAACTGTACAGCAGCTGCACAAATAGGAGTTGGTGGTGGAGGACGTGGAACTTCTTCCAGGGCCACTGGAAAGAGACTTCCATCGCCCCTGATGAGTTCACAGAATCATATCATGTTAATGTTTAATATTAGTTGAAATAAAAACAATGCCCAATTGATACAGGTTAAGTTGTAGAAGAACAGTTATTCACCCAAATATACGTTCAGGGAAAAAACACAAGTAGTATTTTACTATTTCATTGATAATTTATGTATTCTTTCTCTGTAAATCTGTAAAATAAACTGGAGCTCTATTGTAAACAAAATGTTCAGAGTGCTAATGTCAGCACTGAGTGATTGGATATTTTGTAATCCTGTAATAAATTCCAATAATTGAATTACGTTAATTGCATATGATGTTCTTACTTTAATCACTTTAGCAGCTAATCCAGTTAGGAAAAGTTTCAGGTTCTCAAGAATATTCATTTTATTTTAGATTGTTGTCATGAANAGTTAGGAAAAGTTTCAGGTTCTCAAGAATATTCATTTTATTTTAGATTGTTGTCATGAAAGGAATAAGGAGGCACTCTTTTCTGGTCATGGCAGGAGAGAGAAATGGGTTATGCAAAGTTTTCATTTATGGTTTCTTTTAAAAATTTACATATCATTGTATTTATAAAATACATTGAGTGTTATATTTCAAAATATCCTAGGAATAAAACAACTCATTTACAACACATAATTTTCAGCAGGATATTTTTCATGCATTACTTATTGAACACAGCTTTTTTTATTTACTATTTTTGAATTATTTATTGCTCTCTATAACTTCTAATAACATATTTGATGTTCATAGAATATATTACGAATCAGAACCTCTCAATCACTGCCAAATCTCTTCCCGATTCAGTGTACCTGATTAAAAACCTATTAGATACATTCATAGCTATAAAAACTAAAGAACCCATGTTATATGAAATTGGATTCACCGCCCATTTTTCACATACATGTATAAGGAAAAAAATCCTTAATTATTTTTTTNAAAAAATACCTTAACTATCTTGTTCCTCATTATTTCGGTTTTGTTACCGTTTGCCTTCAGAATGCCACTGAAAAAATCAACAAAGAAATCAATACCCACTTCAAATTAGATGCAAAAATGAAGCTTTGTAAATTTACCAGAAAAATAACTCCCTTCCTTTTATTTTATTTTAGGGTGTTCACCTTAAATGAAGCCTGTTTGCACCTCTTGAGTTTTGTCCTAGGCTGAAATAAGTTATAAGGGACACAGATCATTTGATGTAAATAAATTCTCCTCTTGGATCTTCTATTCCTCTTTATTCTGCCCCATTACATCAGCAGATATCCCCAGGATCAGCATTTCCAGACTTTTGTATTGCACCTGGCAATCTGAACACCAGCTGTGGACTTCACTACTTGCTCTCAATCTGGAGAAAAGATATGATGCTATTGACAACTGTACAGCAGCTGCACAAATAGGAGTTGGTGGTGGAGGATCTGGACCTTCTTCCAGTCAGGCAGAAGAAAGTTTTAGAGAATCAAATTTAGCCTGTCTTGAGTCATGTCTATATACTAGTATCACACTATCAATGGCCAACATAACACTTAGAAGTAATTATGTAGAAAATAAATAAGAATAAATTAGGAAGCTCTTGACCTAGACTCAAAATTCCATTAAAAAAATACCTTAACTATCTTGTTCCTCATTATTTCGGTTTTGTTACCGTTTGCCTTCAGAATGCCACTGAAAAAATCAACAAAGAAATCAATACCCACTTCAAAATAGATGCAAAAATGAAGCTTTGTAAATTTACCAGAAAAATAACTCCCTTCCTTTTATTTTATTTTAGGGTGTTCACCTTAAATGAAGCCTGTTTGCACCTCTTGAGTTTTGTCCTAGGCTGAAATAAGTTATAAGGGACACAGATCATTTGATGTAAATAAATTCTCCTCTCAGAACTTCTATTCCTCTTTATTCTGCCCCATTACATCAGCAGATATCCCCAGGATCAGCATTTCCAGACTTTTGTATTGCACCTGGCAATCTGAACACCAGCTGTGGACTTCACTACTTGCTCTCAATCTGGAGAAAAGATATGATGCTATTGACAACTGTACAGCAGCTGCACAAATAGGAGTTGGTGGTGGAGGATCTGGACCTTCTTCCAGGGCCACTGGAAAGAGACTTCCATCTCCCCGATGAGTTCACAGAATCATATCATGTTAATGTTTAATGTTAGTTGAAATAAAAACAGTACCCAATTGATACAGGTTAAGTTGTAGAAGAACAGTTATTCACACAAATATATGTTCAGTAAAAAAAAAAACAAAAAAAAAAAAAAACACAAGTAGTATTTTCCTATTTCATTTGTAAATTATGTATTTTTTCTCTGCATATCTGTAAAATAAACTGGACCTCTATTTTAAACAAAGTGTTCAGAGTGCTAATGTCAGCACTGAGTAATTGGATATTTTGTAATACTGTAATAAATTCCAATAATTGAATTACATTAATTGCATATGATGTTCTCACTGTAATCACATTAGCAACTAAACGAGTTAGGAAAAGTTTCAGGTTCTCAAGAATATTCATTTTATTTTAGATTGTTGTCATGAAAAGAATAAGGAGGCACTCTTTTCTGGTCAAGGTATAAGAGAGAAATGGGTTATACAAGGTTTTCATTTACGGTTTCTTTTAAAATTTTACATATCATTACTTCAGAATATCCTAGGAATAAAGCAACTCATTTACAACACATAATTTTCAGCAGGATATTGTTCATTCATTACTTATTGAACACAGTTTTTTATTATTTACTATTTTTGAAATATTTATTGCTCTCTATAACCTCTAACAACATATTTGATGTTCATAGAATGTATTACTAATCAGAACCTCTCAATCACTGCCCAAATCTCTTCCCAATGTGGTGTACTTGATTAAAAACCTATTAGATACATTCATAGGTATAAAAACTAAAAACTCATGTTATATAAAATTGGATTCACCGCCCATTTTTCACATACATGTGTAAGGAAAAAAATTTCTTAATTATTTTTTTCTCTTGTTTTTCTTTAAAGGCACTGATTCAATAGTCTTTACATATTACCAGCAATACATTATTTGTTTGTGCTTGCTTTGTTTTCATTTTTGAAAAATGATAAAAAAGATAAGAGAAAGTTTAAGATAAGAGTTTGTGCTTTGAAGTGAGACAGGCATGGGTTCAAATCTGTATACTGTGATTGACTTGTTACCTCTGAGATCTTAGTCAGCTTAGTTAACGATGTCATTCTCTGTTTACTTATCTCTTTACCACAGTTTAATATATACATTTTAAGATTGTATATACATACCTATATCTATACTGTATGTGTGTGTATGGGTGTGTGTATGTGTGTTCGTATGTATATGTTTATATGTGTATGTTTATATGTGTGCATATATATGTAGATATGTATGTACATGTGTATATATGTATATGTTCTGAGTATATATGTAGGCATGTATTATATATCTATATCTGTAGTATATGTGTGTATGTATGTATGTATACATGTATATATGTGTGTGTATATAAATATATGCCTGAGATTGTTTGAGAAAGTCTCTAAAGTCATAGTGAGCCAACTATCATGGGCTAAATCCCTGGTACTGAAAGAGAAAATGGCACGATTTGTTGTCTCATGTCATGAAACAGAATCTCCATGCCCCATCATCTATCGTATTTAGATCCTGCTCACCTAGTAAGTTGGACTCCAGTTGCAGATACTAGCTTGAGGCCATATTTGTAGCTCTGTGTACACCCATCTTAGTACTTATTTTTTCCAGCCCTGTCTTCACTCCTGGTTAGAGCTGCATAGATGCAGCTTGCTAGCCACTCCATTCCCATGTTCAGGCCAGATACCTCAAACTATACCATTAATCTGAATCCAAGACCCTACATTCCCAAGAAGTGAATGTAGATAATTAATCCCAGAGCACCTCATTTTATGTGATTTTGCATGGCCCTATCCCAAGAGCATCAGCTGAAATAGCACAATTAGCTACAAAGGAATCAATATACACCTATTTTAGTGAACCCATACTCTTCAAAGGAAATTTCCTATACAGTGTAAGTGCTTAGTTCTACTCAATCGCACGATGCCATTCCAGTCTTCACTACTGAAAGCCCACATTGGCCAGAGCCCGACCTCACCACTGATGTCTGTGGACAAATTGCTTCTTGTAAAAACATATCTCACTGCAGTGAAAAAGACTGTAGTCCAGAATTACAACCTAGAATACATTTTTTTATTATTATCAAAAGGCTTTTTCTCTAGCTTATCCTAGCTCCCACCACTCAACCTCATCATTGGGTGTAACACTTTTTTTTACAATTTCCAGCCACACCTTTTCTATGGATCATGCCCCATAGCCAACTAACTTATCATCCCGCCATTGATAGATTCCACTTTCCATGCCTGGCTCCAGAGCATAGGTTCTCTCAGAAATGCTAACGATTTCCTTGCCAATCAAGATATTTCAGACTCAATATATTTTTGATAAGATATTTTATGAGCCAATTTTAATTTAGTGAATATTTACGATTTGGGGAAAAAAACGATTATACTTGACAATATCTTGTAATAGTCTCTTTTGTATAGCGTACCACTCTGGACAATAAATCAAAAATACTACAACAGAAATAAATAGTTTCTGCATATTAGAGGTATATGGTCTAAACTAAGAACGATCATCGAAAACCTACTTATATTTATTTCAGAAAAATTTGCTCAGCATATACACTGGGGAAACTACTGTGATAAAGAGCCAAGAGACCAAAGAATGCATAAGAATCAATGAATAATTCTGGTAGGGGAATAGAACACAGGCACAGATAACTACAAAGAAAGATAGAAAATGATGTGAATCCAAAAGGAGCACACATAAGATTCTAAAGAGATTTAGAAGTCCAATGCGCTATCCATTGCGCAACGGAGCCACCTAAGATTCTAATGAAATTTAGAATATGAGCTATCATCTGAAATAAAAGGGTGATTCAGAAAAAATTGTGTAGGGGTTAATATTTGAGAAATGCTTTTTAGCTTTAGTGGCATTTGAACAGCTAAACTCAAATGTGCGCATATTTACGTGGAGATCAAAATTAATTAATAAAGAGTCCCAAGTGGATCACATTCATTTTCTTTCACAAAAATGCGATTAATGTATGTCAATAGCTTATCCGTTACCAGAAGTAATAGTGATAGAAGTTTATAAAAGAGAAAAAGAGTAATAATATGAAATATAGGAGATTAAGTGAAGGGCAAAACTGCCCTGAAAGAAATATTAAAAATTTCAACTTTAAGATAAGAAAGACATAGACATGATGTAAGGGTTGTGAGCAAGCCCACCTCCAGTGTTAGGTTCTGGCCCTTTTCTGTGGTTGAAGCCTCATTACTCACAGATTTGGGAAACATTCATATTAAATTGATTTCTCCAGCAGTTAAAACCAACAGTCAAGAACAGACATTGTTAAAGGGTTGTCATGCCCAATTTCATACTAACCTAAGCAAGCAATTTTCTGCTAATAATTTTTCTAAAGGCATTTTTGACATCTTTGTTCCTTAGGCTGTAAATTAGGGGGTTCAGCATAGGTATAATCAATGTATAGAACACAGAGGTCACCTTATCAGTATCCAGTGAATGATCTGTGCTGGGGCGCAGATAAATGAAGATGAGGGTACCATGATAAATGGTGACCACGATGAGGTGGGAAGCACAAGTGGAAAACCCTTTTTTTCTTCCCTCTGCAGAACTGGTTTTAAGAATACCTGCTACAATGCACATATAAGAGAGAACTGCTAGAAGACAGATAGCTTCCACCAAACTAGCAAAGACCACCAGAATAATGTCATGCACGTAAGTGTCAGTGCAGGACAGAGAGAAGAGTGGGGAGATATCACAAAAGAAATGGTTAATTTCTTTGGAGCAGAAAGACAGCTGGAAAGTGTTAGTGGTATGAATAATTGAGCTCAGCGTGCCACCCAAATATGCTCCAATTGCAAGCTGGCAACAAACCCTCTTGGACATAATAACTGTATAAAGCAGTGGATTGCAAATTGCTATGTACCTGTCATATGCCATGGCAGCCAAGAGGAAAGATTCTGTGTCAACCAAAGAGCAAAAAAAATATAACTGTGCAGCACAGCCATTGTAGGAAATGGCTTTCTCATCAGAAACCAAATTTACAAGTAATTTCGGGGCAATGACAGAAGAGTAGCATGCATCTACGAATGACAACATGCAGAGGAAAAAGTACATAGGGGTGTGCAAGTGGGAACTGACTGTGATTAGTAAAATCATCCCGAGGTTCCCCATCAGGGTAACAGAGTAGATAGAAAGAAACACAGCAAAAAGAAGACTCTGAAGTTCTGGATGGTCACTGAATCCCAGGAGAAAGAACTCAGTTTTCACTGTGCCATTCTCCAACTCCATCATCTAAAGTGCTTCTGACTCTGGAGTCATGACAGATCAGTAGTGGAAATATTAATAATAACTTGGAAAATGACACACACACACACACACACACACACACACACAAAAGGAAAAGATCAATATAAATAAAACAGTGATTCTAACTCCACTTGGGCATCCTGACAGCACCTACACATGTCTGCATTTAATATAGTATAGTACATACATTTTCATATTTTAAAAATTAAGTTGTAACTTACCACCTGTATTTCTTAAAGCTATTTTTTCCTTATTAAATAGCACCACCTTCAAATCAATTGCTGAACTCTAAACGTGGGCTTCATCCTTCATTTCTGCAAATCTCCGGTCTACCACCAATGTCAAATGATAGTGACTAAACACCTCGCTATACCAAACTCCGAAGCAGTAGCCTCTGCCCTCCTGTGTGTCGTCCGCGTTTATTTCCAAAACAGATAAAAGCGTGGCTCTTCCGGGTGAAGCCTTGTGGGTACAGGAGCAGAACTTTGGCGTTTCTCACTTTGAGATGTGGCTCTCCTTCTGAAGAACCAGGGAACTCTTGGAGTTGTTTGAAGTCCACTGATAAAATGGAAGGAACCAAAATTCTGAATTAGCTATCTATGTGACTTATTACCAGCTCTGTCATTCAGTAGTTATGAAAACTTGGGCAGACCGAATACTGAGTTTCAGTTTCATTATCTATAAATTGACAATGAAAGCACCTTTCACATCAAGTTATGTGTTAAATAAATTTCCTTCTTCGGCCTCAATATCCCCACTATTTTGTTCATTTACTGCTATAAAGTGGCATCATATGAATTATGGCTTAATCCAGACATTTGTTTTCTTTTTTAAGTGTGAAATCCAAGGTATAGAATAAAACCAGACAAATCCTCATGCTTACAAATTTGCTCAATTCAACCCAGGCATGTACATTAATGATAGCCTGCAAAATTTTCCTGATCTCTCTAGCAAACAAACACAAAAAACAAACTTTTACACAGGCTTATCTATCTATCCCTCTAAATTATCTCTGCTTCTCATTGTCCTTGCTGTAGTTTGTAACTTTGTAAATTGTAGATAACCAATCACAATGCAAATGGTACTTGTCCATACAAATGCACATTTTGTCTAGTATAGAGACAATTAATATCCCTCCTCACTGTGGAAAAATCCTGTTTTGTATCCATCTGTAAATATGTTTTTAAATTCCTGGTCTGTAACATTGTAATTTTAAAAATTTTCTTTTGTACATTTGTAACAGGTTAGTGAGTGAAGTAAACCAAACCTGTGAACATGATCATTTTATACTTGTATGAATAATAATTTTACGCTGTGTGTGTGCATGTGTGTATGCACACACATACTTGTTCTTTAATATCTTTTATTACACACAGATATTCACCTCTTTTAATAGCTATCTCAAAACTTCACTCTTCTACTTAAGGCCCCATCCTACCACCTTCTTCCCACACCCAGACAATAATTTATATTTTGTAGAGAAAAACATAAAATAGAAATAAGAGTATATAAAACTTTCTCCTCAAGTCATCATATAAGCATTTGAATTCATCAGTGTCTTCCTCTCTCCCTTCCTTCTCTGTGGAAAACACACCTCTCCTGTCTGAGGTTAATCTCATCAGCTCTGTGCACATCAATTAAGATGCTGATATTTTTACTAATTGTCACCATCCCATAAACTTTCAGCATATAACTATAATTAAGTCAATTTCATCTTTAGAAATAAAACCCTATATTGATTTCAATTTTTTTCCCTTCATTTTATTGCAATGTTTCCTTGCAAGTAACAAAACTGATTTTCATCTTCTCCCTTCAGCCTACTAAGGTAGGATTTTTGTACCAAGAACTTAATAAATTCTTTCTGTTCAACATCAGAAACTAAACACTATGTGTCAAATCAAATGATGTTTCAGTATGTAATGCCCTTTATTTCTCTATATTATGCCATAGACCTCTTCTTTCTTCTTAAATTTTCCATGCCTCTTGACTTCTGTGAAACTCTCTTGATTTGTCTCCTAATCTCAATATACACAAACTCATCTTCCTTCATATAAGGTGGCACTTCATTCTTGATCTACTTCTATATTTACTATGCACACCCATCCTGGGTAATTCTAGGAACAGATGGTATGTCTTTATGGTATGCCATTCTTTAAATACTATATTTACAGTGAAAGCTTTCATATATGCATCCCAAACCATCTGTCCAACTAAAATCTGACCATCAATAAGCACATTTACATTTCAGGTCAAAAATAAAATTAAATTGATACTACTTGCTACAACTTGTGTCTATTCTATGATCCCTATCTTGGTATGTGTCCACAATATCTAAACTGTTAGTCAAAATGAGTCCCTATCTTGGTATGTGTCCACAATATCTAAATTGCCAGTCAAAATGAGAAACTTTGCTTAGCTAAAAACTAATCAAGAACCATTGACTCAATTTTAAAAATATAGAAAATATTCAAGCTTACCTGTTTAATATCACCAACATTCCATTGCTTACCTCTACACTTCTTTCCCTTAATTTGAACTTCTTAATTCCCCCCTTTCCATATAGTCTCTCCCACCCTACTTTCAAAAATGCTACAAAAGCCACACATATGCCACAGTAGAGTTATCAGTGCAAAATATGTTTTACTACGTTGCCTTTTTGCTTAAACCCTTAAATGATTCTTCATCTCCGATAAGCTCGGCATTTAAATATTTTCATTTTTGACATATGTTTATATATTTATCTCATATATCCATCCCAGAAACTGGTGTAACAATATTACCAAAATCTTAACCTCCTGCTCTTCCCTCCTTTGGTTTTCCTGCTTAGAAAATATCAACTCTGGTGAAGTGACGATCCATCTGTTTCTGTTTATGTTTCTGTTTATACATGTGGTGTTCTGTTTATACATGTGGTGGACATGAATGAACAGACCAAGGAGCAGAGCAGTGGCTATTGCTGCAAAGGCCAGGAAAAGATGCAGTTATATCTCTGTGTATGCATTACATCATATACCAGTGCTTAGTAAGTGAAGGTTGGATGTAAGTACTGCTTTGTGTTTGTCATCCTCCTTTTTTATAATTGTGATGAATGACCATTAAAACTACACATCAAAGAAAGAGACTTATCTTTATGCACAATGCTTGAATAAGCTTGGGGTCTGTGCCACAGGAGAACAACTACCTCTTTGCTGAAGATATTTTTCTTCCCAAAACCCTTATTACAGAAGTAAAAGTGACAATGAAATCAATTTATATAGAGAGTATTACTTGTAATAATATTTCAAGGTTGTTGCATGCTTCAAGATCAAAAGACACTTGAAGGATGCAAAATGAAATATGAAAGCCAAATGGAATAATGGCCAGGGCATAGGAAACTAAAGATTAAGAAGACTCAGAAAATGAGCCTAATGACTTGCTCTTTAATGCAATTGGCATATGGGAATGGAGGTTTCTAAAAGAGTTCAGCAAGGTTATTACTGAAAATTATTAGTTTAAAAAAATTATTGCAATAAGTTCTCCATATTGAACTCTAGTTCTTTTTAAAACTGTTTTTCCCTTAAAGCCAACCCCTTAACCCCACCCCCATCCTGTTACTTGTGTATTGATAACTGTTTCTATCAATCCATTAACATAAGATAGAATAAATAATATTGTATTAAAATGGAGTCAGCATTAATTGATATAAAAGTCTGCTCAACTCTTAAAAAGAAATAACATATCAAGAGAGATGTATATATGTGTGTTTCCATCTAGATTCCTAATCAAAGTCCAGTAAAGTTAAGGGATGTCTTAAGAACAGCATATGCTGAATGTACTTTGTTGTTGCTGTGACTTTTGCTGGAAACACCTTGAGGATTTCAACCTATGTTATTCTAGGCACTTTTACTCTCAGAACATTAGTTTCTTATGTGTAAAATAAGTGATTAAGAAATGGTGAGCATTTAAAATTCCATCCAGCTGTAATAATCTATGATTATTGTAAAAAACTTACCAGTCACTATCTATCTTTTATTTGCATTTCTACTTAACTGTTGTGCACCCCAGCTCATTTTTCACTGGAAAAATCAAGTTTGATACTTAAAAAAATTAAAAACAAATTATTCCAACATTTACCATAATTTGGAGCAGGCTTTCTCTGTTCATAGAAGAAATGTGTTTCTCCCTTAGGTGGGCTGTTCTTCCTTAGGACAAGCGACACCTTTTAAATTCTGCTTTGAGGCTTTTGAGATCAGGTTTTTTCTTTGTTTTTTTGTTTTTTTGTCTTTTTTCCGTGTCCGGCAACGGGATTGCAACCCTCGGTGTTGCTCCCGCGCCTCGCTCAGCCAGTGAGCGGGAACCGGTCTGTATGTGGGATCCAACCCCTCGGGCGGGAGCACCGCCGTGCTTCCCAAGCGGCACACTATCCAGTGCACCACCGGGCCAGCCCTGAGATCAGGTTTTTGATCTCACATTAAGCCCCAGGAAACTAATCTCTCATATCCCAATTCCCGGTGGGAAAAGATGTATGAGCAATTAAACAGTTCCACTCAGGATTTGATTAAAC
>NW_007741339.1:27060-28168 GCF_000696425.1 Galeopterus variegatus | reverse complement strand
AAGTTTCTCTATTTTTAACCATTTAAAAGTATCTAAAAACATCAATAATCGTGTTTTGCTTTACTTCTCTGGAGCAGAGAGAAGGGGATCCAGCTGCAGAGTGAAGTTGTGGTATAGTTGGAGCCAGTAAAAAATAATGAAAAGTACATGTGCTGTGAGGATGACCTGGGACTAAATATTCACACTGGCACTCATTAAATGTGAAAGTTGCTAGAAAGCTGAAATAAAGTAAATGTGCACAAAAGTCCACTCCGACATCAAGGGCATAATAAGTGGTTGTTATCATTTCTCTCCTCTTTTGCAAACTTAGTGTTTAATCATTAAGCTGAACATGTTTGGAGTATTATCCCTTGTAGTAAATGAGATGTGATGATCAGTTTTGTATTTCATGAATATTCATAACCAATAATAAATAAATAAAATAGAATAAAATTGGAATTATAGCAGTAGTTCACACTAATTTTAAAAGTTGACCCTGTACTATGAAATCTTCCACAATTATAGTCATTTTCTTGGTATAACCCTGAATTTTTTGGAAGCGTGCTAATACTGACTTCATCTTATCTTGTATAACTTTTGGCAGCTAGGAGAAATGCCTGTGTCAAGAAAAATTCAGTTGATGTATCTTATTTGACGAAAGCAAAACTAAGCCGACAATTATGTAAAAAATGAAATGATGGTGATGTGCATATGTAGATTGGGTATCAAAAGAACACACAATTTAAAAAACTCTATTACTTAAAGAATAATTCAGAGACACAAAGAATGATCTGAGAAAAAAATCTTAATCAAAATGTATTTTATAGGGTTTAGTCTTCATAGTATACTCTATAGAATCAATCTAATACAGCACATTCTATAATTAAAAGTAAAGATTCAATTTTGTATTTGCTCCAATCTTGTAAAATAAATGTTATGATTCTCACTGTACAAGTGTGTAGATTATAGCAAATAATTTTACACAATTGCTGAGAGATCTAAAATTCTGGTATGCTATTACAATTGCTCTGTACACTGATGCACTCATGTGTTTGGATGTCAGCAAGATTTTTTTTTTTTTAGCACTCACTGGTGTTTTAATGTTATTTAATATAAAAACAACTAATAA
>NW_007741339.1:16218-25790 GCF_000696425.1 Galeopterus variegatus | reverse complement strand
TGGAGAATGTCACTGAAGTTACCATATTTGTACTGAAGGGCTTCACAGACAATGTTGAACTGCAGATCACCTTTTTCTTCTTGTTCCTAGAAATTTACCTCTTTACTCTCGTGGGAAATTTAGGACTGATTGTACTTGTCATTGGGGATTCCAGGCTTCACACCCCCATGTACTATTTTCTGAGTGTATTGTCTTCCATGGATGCCTGCTATTCATCAGTTATTACACCAAATATGTTAGTAGAATTCATGTCAAAGGATAAAGTCATTTCACTCCCTGGATGTGCAGCACAGATATTTCTTGCTACTACTTTTGGAACCACGGAATGCTTTCTCTTGGCTGCAATGGCTTATGATCGCTATGTAGCTGTCTACAACCCGCTTCTGTATTCAGTGAGCATGTCACCCAGAGTCTATGTGCCACTCATCATTGCTTCTTATGTCGGTGGCATTTTACATGCTACTATACACACAGTGGCCACATTCAGACTGTCCTTCTGTGGATCCAATGAAATTAGACACATCTTCTGTGATATCCCTCCTCTCCTCGCTATTTCTTGTTCTGACACTCACACAAACCAGCTTCTACTTTTCTACTTTGTGGGCTGTATTGAGGTAGTCACTATCATGATTGTCCTGATCTCCTACTGTTTTATTCTTTTGGCTGTTTTCAAAACGGATTCTGCTAAAGGTAGGCAAAAAGTGTTCTCTACATGTGGCTCTCACCTAACTGGAGTGACAATTTATCATGGAACTATTCGTATAACTTCGTATAATGTATGCTATACGAAGTTATTACGAATACTTATCAGATTCTTTTTATCTTTTTTATAAACTTCTTTAAAGAAATAACACTTTAGGATTTGTAAAGACCTTTTAAAAACAACATTGAAATAAAACAATTTGGGGGCCGGCCCGGTGGCGCACTGCTACAGTGTGCTGCTTGGGAGTGCAGCGGCGCTCCCGCCGAGGGTTCGGATCCCACATACAGACCGGCCGCTCACTGGCTGTTGTGATTCCCATGCTGAATCCCATCATCTACAGTTTAAGGAACAAAGATGTAAAATTGGCAATGAAAAAAGTGTTTGGGAAAAATTAGTTTATCATTAAAGTATGCATTTCACACTGAAAATTAAATTTTAAAAATTGAATGATATTTTGTACCTCAACATCAAGAGAGTATGATGTAATATTTGTTTTAATTTAATAGTTTAACTCTGTTATTCTTGTATATCTTAAAATAAAGATCATTGCAACCCTCTACGTATACTGTTTTTACATTCAGAAAAAATAGAATGACCTATTTTCTTTTTAGTGTGTCCTCATACACATATATTTACACATATGCGCATATATGCTTACTGATATACACACTATAAAACCACCCAGGCACATATGTATATAATCATTACTATAAAATGCTTTATATCATTTACTTTTGTCTCCGTGTAACTCAAGTCATATAGAGACCGATAGTTGTAATTATAATAATGTTATTTATAGCTGAGTAACTTGATCATACACTACCTAATCCACTGAAAAATCTTTTTTCAGATAAGTGAAGATCATTTTCCATGTAGTCATTTGTGTCTGAAACCAGTTCAAAGTAGACCTCTGTCCTTAGGTCCATGCTCATTTGTAGAAATCTCATCACAGCCTATGGTTCATACACCACAGATAACATGTTCAAATTCTCAGGTATCTTTATTAGACTGATTTGTGAATGTGTATTTCTCCTTCTTTTACTAGATTATCCAGAGCCTGGGCATTAAACCAAATCTATATTTGTTCACAGAAAATAGAAATTAGACTTATTACTTATGAAGATTATACTTAAACTCAAGAATAACAGAAGAAAAGTACAATACAAAGTAAGGTACAACTTGCTGGCAGATACAGCTCTTTCCAGAACTAAGCCCCCTCCCACTCTTGTGGGATTCCCTATATGCCCTGCATCTACTCAGTTTTGACTGTTTTCCTGTGACGCATACCACTATGTGATGCTCTTTCAGATGCCACCATTCCTCACTGTCCAGGCCCAAGAAGGAAGGCATACAAAAGGGTCTGGTCTACACTCACATATAACCCTGCTTCCAACAGGTATTATTTTCGTCACAATGATCTGTCTCCTTCAAAGATAAGTTTTAGTGGCAGTGTTTCTTTCGCTTTCCTTCGTCTTCATTTATTAATTTAAATTATTATCTTGTGAACTCATTTTCTTTCTTGAGTCCCTTTATTCATTAATCACATCAATATAATATCCTTAGAATATACAGTACAACCAAAGATGTTTTCCTAAAATGGTATTAACAAATTAAAAAAAAATCTAAACAGTACAAATATTGAAAATCTACATCCTACCACAATGAACTTCTTCACAAAAGCTATGGATTTGATTTTTTTTCTGTCTAGGGGGCACTTCCTTCTGATATCACATTGTTCCTTCCTCCAAATTTCAAAACAAAATCATGGTCATTAATATCCATTATCTGTGCATATTGAAATCATACAAATAAGGACCAACCCTGTGTGTGTGTTTGTGTATATCTGCGTGTGTAAAATAAAGCATAAAAGCGATCCTTAAACACAGCTGAAAATCACAAAGAATAATAAACTTTATGCTTAAAATTTTTGAAGTGTATATTATAGAAATAATAACAAATATCGTATAACAAAAAGACAGAGACTTCAGAAAATAGATTCAGTTATCTGCTGAATTAATATATATTGATGAAAAATCAATAGGACAATGAATAAAGCACCATACAACAGACAATTCACAAAGGAAGAAACCTCTTATGAACGATGCAACAGATCAATAATGATTTGGAAAACGTAAATGTTAAGTGATATGAAACACCCTTACACACATAAAACTGACAACAAACAAAAGTTGGTGATTTCAAAATGGGGTGAGGTGTTAGAGTAAAGAAAACTTTTCTGCTGTGCTGGTGGGTGATATAAAGTTGACAGGCTCTTTGGGAAACAATTTGGAAATGTCTAATTGTTGGGCCTTTAAAAAACTAACACCACCTTAAAGTGACATTACAAGTGGATTAANTAATTGCAATAGCTAGGTATTGAGACAGGATGCATGCCCTTAACCCTTAAGCTGATTGGAGTATGTGAAAAACCTGCCTTTGCCATTTAACTTTAAAAGCCAATGCTTGGGGCTAGCCCGGTGGCGCACTGGAGAGTGCGCCACTTGGGAACGCGGTGGCGCTCCCACCGCGGCTTCGGATCCCATGTGGAGACCGGTTCCCGCTCACTGGCTGAGCGCGGTGCGGGTGCAGCACCGAGGGTTTCAGTCCCGTTGCCAGTCCCCAGTACGGGCGCAACACCGAGGGTTGCGATCCCGTTACCAGTCAGTAAAAAAAACAAAAAGGAAAAAATAAATAAATAAATAATAAATAAATAAAAGCCAATGCTTGTGTGTTAATAAACGGAACTGCTTGACAGAACCCCCACCACGTCTGAGTGTCCTTTAACTGGGCTGGTTTGGGGCCAGTGGTGTGCTCGCCTCTCTTCATGGCTATCTTCCCCTGTCTCCTTCAAAAGGGGACCGGAGGGAAAGAGGAATCCCAGGCCATTCGCTCGCCCACTGAAAGGAACGAGGCTAGGGCTGTACGGGTCAGCTGCTGGCGGCGGACACGACATCTAATAAGTACATATATTCCTCAAAATCAGAGAATAACGTATAACTGAGTGAATTAACATGGATGAGTTCAAAAGCAAACATCTGAGTGAAAAAAGTTGGAGAATAAGACATTCAATAGTATATCATGCAAATCTACTTAAAACATCTTCAAACTTAGGGTATATTTTGTTTATGAATACACACATAGATAGTTAAACAATGACAATCTGCATATGAATGAGGAATAGTAGATAGGATTTTTCTCTGGTAAAGGAACAAACCTGATAAAAGCAGAACTAGGATAAATAGGAATAGGAAGGTGTGTGTGAAGATTTTTAATTTTATAAAATATGATTAGTATGGTAAAAATAGACTGACTAGCATGAATATCTAAAGTCAATTGTACACCAAAATAATATTCATTGTGCAAAATAGTTACATTGTTAATAATATATACAAGAACTCTTAATGTTATTAGAATTCCCTAATTATATATTTTTTTAAAGTTTAGTAATTTGCCAAAAAATGAAAAATTGTGACTATACCAAATACAAAACTTGTGTAAACCAATAGATATCATAAACTAGTTAAAAGGACAACTAATTTATGGCATTTAGTTATTGTTGTATTTATTGTCTGTACATAAATTTTAATCAAGAAAATACAAAAATTATGTGGGTAAATGTAGAATTAGGCGCTTAACTAAAAAAGACACACAAATAAAAAACATGTAAAAATATGCTTAAGCTCATTTAAAAATAATTAAGCTAAAATTCACATGCCATAAAAATAACTATTTCAAAGAAACCATTCACTGGCAATTATTACATTCACACCTATATCTAGTTCCAAAAATTTTTCATCACTACAACATCCCTTATGAATATGAGGATACTTCAAAAAGATTGTGGAAAAATAGAAATAAAATATTATGCAAATCTTTCCATAAAGTTTTTGAGGAACCATTTACTTTCTCCCTATTCTCTACTTCCTTTGGCCCCTAGAAATCTGTGTTGAATTTCTATGTGTTTTTTGATTCTGGATAGTTCATATAGAGGAAATATAGAAAGGGTTATCTTTGAGGCCTGGCTGCTTTAACTTGGCATAATGTTTCCAAGATTAATACCTGCTGTAGCATGTATTGGTTATTTATCCTGCATAACTGAGATTCCATAGTAACTAATTAGCAACTTTCCATTTCTCCCAACCCCAGCCCTTTGCAACCACCATTCTACTTTCTAGTCCTATAACTGTGACTAATTTCAATAACTCATAAAAGTGGAATCACATGGTATCTGTCCTTCTGTGACTGGCTTATTTTACTAAGAATTCTGTCCTCCAGTTTTTTCCATGTAATCATATATTGAAGATATCGCAGGATATCCTTTTTGTTTTAAGGTTGAAAACATTCCATCATATTGATATACCATATTTTCTTTATCCACTTATTCATCAATGGATACTTAGGTTTTCTCCACATCTTGGCTATTTTGAATAATGCTGCAATTAACGTGGGCTTACTAATATCTCTTTGAGATCCTAATGCCAATTCTTTTGAATAAATATCCAAAAGCAAGATTGCTGGATCACAGGATAGTTTTATTTTGAATTTTTTTGAGGAATTGCCATACTGTTCTTTATAGGGGCTGCACCATTTTATATTCTTGACAGCAAGTTACAAGGATTCTAATTTCTCCATATCCTCACCAATACTTGCTGTCTTCTTTTTTCAAAATATTTTTCCTTCTTCATCATGATAGCCATTCTAACAGGTATAGGGAATATTTCATTTCTATTCAAGTCTTTTGTCCATTTTTTAGCTTGATTTTAACTCAATTGTGTTATTTATCATTTTGTTGTTGAGTAGTAGTAGCTTTTTAATGCATTCTAGATATTTCATGCTTATCAAACATATTATTTGAAAATATTTTCTTCCATTTTATATGTCTTTTTCACTGTATTAATAATGTTCTTGATGCAGAAACATTTTTAATTTTATGAAGTTTATATATTTTCTTTTGTTTGTTGCTTGTACATTTGCTGTTATGTTTAAGAATCCATACCCAAATCTGGTGCCATTAAAATTTACACCTGTGTTTTCTTCTAAGACTTTACAGTTTTGCTTTTATAGTTGGGGTGTTAATTAACTTTTAGTTAATTTTTGTATATATTTTGAGGTATTTGTCCAACTATTTTTTTGCACATGGATATTCAGTTGTCCCAGTACTCTAAATTTAGTTTAAATAGTTTTCAATGTAAAAGCTCAATGATATTTTCACTGCTTCCTTTCATTTCAGAATTTTTCAAACTAATAGAATACAAAAAAGCTCCCAAAATATTCCTGGATATATAAATATTAAAATACATTATAAATATAAATATCAGTATGGTTTTATTGCATCTACTAGCTTTCAATATATTGATACCTTATGACCTAATAATTTCTAAATATCATTTAAGTATATAAAGTTGGTATATTTTTGTGGGGAAGGAAAAGGAGGAATAAAAATATGTGAATTGCACTATTGCTTGTGAAAGAGAAGACTCAAACATGACTAAAATTCTCATCTCACTTAAAAGCATTAAATAAATCCAAAGCAATCAAAGTATTAAATCTCAAAAGTTTATTGTTAAGAGAAAAATAGTAAGTCAATCACAAAAGGACGTGAACAACATAAATCCATTTATGTCAATTAAAACTTCTTAACTATCAATAATATGTATCATGTATATGTCAAACATTGTAATAAATGGACTTTATATAAAAATAAACAATATATGTTAACTTTGAAGACATTAAGTTACATAAACTAAGTCAGTCACAGGAGGACTAGTACTGTATGATATCACCTATGTGAGGCATATAAAACATTCAAACACATAGAAGCAGAGAGTTGAATGGCATTTGCCAGGGACTGGGGAAGAGGTACACACAAGGTTGCTATTCAAAGACTATAACATTTCAATAATGCAAGATGATTAACTTGTAGAGATGTGCTGTACACTATTGCCTCTATAGTTAAGATCATTCCATTCTACACTTACAATTATTTTAAGATGATAGATCTGATGTTAAGCTTCCTTAACACACAAACAAAAACATTTGAAAGAGAAAAAATTAGTTGTGATAATTAATTATGGTTGACTCTGGAGAGGATGGAGGGAATAGGATGGGATAGGTTGGATAAAACAAAATTTAACCTATTTAAAATAATAAAGTATATAATATAACACTACTCACATTGTTTAATATGGGTGATGGAAACAGGTTGTCTATAATGTCATTTTTCTGCCTGTGTGTTTCTTATGAATAATTTAAAATGTGAAATTGATTTGTGACCCAATTGATGCTGGAGAAGAGGGTCTGGGGAGGCCAGATGGCCAGTCTCAATCCACCCTGTCTTCTTACCGGGTTCTAGACCCTACCACAGGAAAAAATTCAAGAGCAGAGTCAGTAGAATGTGACAACAGGTTTAATGTAATGAATAAGAGATACGGATTTCATAGGGGAAGTGTGGCCTAGCTTCTGAGACTGAGCAGGGTCCACGTCAAATTGAACACAAAATTAAGAAATACACATTCAAGAGCAGAGTCGGTAGAATGTGACAACAGGTTTAATGTAATGAATAAGAAATACAGTTTTCACAGGGGAGGTGTGGCCTGGCTTCTGAGACTGAGCAGGACCCACATCAAATTTAACACAAAAGGAAGAAATACATGCAAAGTTTAGTACAGAGTGCAGGCTGGCTCAAGAGAGTGAGCAGCCACTTGCTCAAAGAAAGTCTGGTATAAAAAGAAAGTCATACACACTCCACATTCACTGAGCAGCAGCTCTGCATTCTACTGGGATTCCACTTTTATAGTTTTGCTATCTAATACATATTAGAATATTAATGAATATTCAATTAAGGGGACAGTTTGCTGTTATGGAACATAATCTTGCACAAGCTTAGTTGGTCTCCTTTTAAGACATGTTCATTGGTCAAATTGTATCACGTACATTGAACATATTTAAGAACGTTCTGTGATCATTACTGCCCTTTGTGGAAGGTCATTCAGAAGATAAACTCCCCTCCATCGAGTATGCTTGTCCACTGGGGTCGTGTAAACCTGTGTATTTCCATTTACTCAGCATACTCAGCTACTGTACTTGCATAAGTCCACCACTTATGGTCTCAATCTCCCCATGTTGTTGCCCAAAATAGGTACAATAAGCCATAGTAACTCTCTTCTAGGTGAAGGCTTAGAGGAGGGGTTTGAGAACTTGCAGAGTGGTTTGAAATCCAGTGTTGTGTCCAGAAACCCAAACTCAGGAAAACTGAGCACCTTCTTTCTCATTCCCCCCTCAGAGATTCCATTTCCTCAATCTCAAGGGAAGCTGAAGGGTGAAGGTTTGACCTCAGTGGCTACTTCAGGCTGACTAGGACTGTAGGCCCTGCCTATCCAGGAATAATAATCTCTGAATTTCTGATCTAGGAGCCCCAGCTAAGTTTCAGGCAGTCAGGTCAGTACAGTGTAGAATCCACAAAGAGTCATCATATTCACATGGAAATGTTGAAATCTAGAAGACACAAATTTAACACGGAAGTTAAAAATACAGAGATGAAAAATTAAAAGCAATAGAAAGGCCACTGATAGTCCTAACATGGGTAAAAACCAAGTTGCTAAGGGTAGGTGATTCTTTACAGATTCCCAAATGCTTTGCAAGTTAGGATTATAAAACTCATGTAACCAGGTGGCTTGTTCATATTTTTCTTTTAAATCTTCTTCTATTTGACTTGAAGTGTTTATTTATGTGCAACAAGTTTTCTTTATCACAACACATGTTCTCCTTCTTCAGCCAGAAGATAATCCAGGACCAGATGACTGTCCAGTGCAACGCCAGCAAGAGAGTCCAGTGATCTTGTAATTTTTATGTGGCATCCCCGGTTGTCTGGGCTAACTCAGCTACCATGTTACACAGATTCCATAAAGTAAACTCATGATATGTGAATCCTCTCCAATGAGCAGTTAACCCAGTAACTGCCCCAATACCAGCTAATATTAGGCCTTCAGCTCATTTCTTTCTGTGTGTCCTGCCTGTTACAGATCTAGTTATAGATAAATACAATTTCTGGAGCCAGGTGTGCCAGTGTACATTGTCCTGTAAATACTACATTGTCTAGACATCAGTAGACACGCATTAAGAGGTGAGGAAAACCTTCCATTCAGGTACATGAGATCTGGGTCCAATTTGCTGGTGATCTGTTTGAGGAGTCTGCACTGAAGAAGACATTGCCTGATGGAGCACAGGCCCTTCTGGGAGAAGTTAAATTTCTTAATTAGTTGAAATCCTCACTCAGAGGAATTAGAAGTATTGCAACTTGGGGAAAGCAGCCTTCCTGACTGGAGACTCATGTCCTTGCTAAATCCTGCCTCTAAAATGCTAAACTCTGCTTTCCAGGGGCCTAGAGGCATGCTATGTACTTCCCACAGAAGACAACTGTCTTTGGTGTCTGGGACTCTCTTGTTCTTGGTATTACTTACAGTACACCGGTGTGTGTCATTTGGAGTACAAGGACATGAGAAAGTCTTAGGGTATATTGCTGAAAGGTGGCAGGCTATCTTTATTTTATCTTTCTAGATGTGACATTGTGGAGAGGTGTCAGGTTCATGCATGCCATTTGTCTAGTATTATCTAGGGGACTTTTATAGCTTGTGGGTGACGATCTCAATCCTGAAATGCAATATTGAAGTCCCCTTCATGAAAGTATGCTCTTATCATGTTTGATCAGACATGAGGATCACAGTATATTCAGAAGTTAGAAAGGTTTTCCAGTTTGGCTATATTAGAAAACATACTGACTATAGCTTTGTTCTCCCATTCTGTATAAGCAGTTATAAGTGATTAAAAAGAGGATGTTTTGACAACAGATGTTCATTGTTCATTCTCATAA
>NW_007741339.1:10449-15247 GCF_000696425.1 Galeopterus variegatus | reverse complement strand
CAGGAAAATTACTAGGCCTAGGATTATCCACCATATCACTTACCTGGCTGCAAGTTGGTCTCTTAGGATATTTTCCTCTCTGAAAAGATATTTGAGACCTTCCACAGGTCACACAAGTAGGTAGAGTTGTCTCCAGCCCCCTGGGCGTTCTTGTAAGGTGTCACAAGGGACAGGTTTTACTAGAGACAGACAGACTCAACTAGGCAGGTCTTTGCCTTCATGCCTCTGATTGACTCCACTGTGTATCATGACTTTCAGTTCTCATTCAAACACAATTTGTCTTAAGATACTGTAAATGATACTATTTTTTTTTCCTATTTGAAATATGTAAGCTGTCCTATAACAAATGATCCTGTCAGGTGTAGCCACTGTCCATGTAGTTGAGCTTCAGGGGTCAAGAAAGCATATTTAAGCTGATTCCCACCATACCTCTTGTGCCACACCTAGCCCAACTGTGAAAAGACACACCACACATCAACTTACTGCCATTTTATAGCCTGGGGTTGCTGCTTTCTTCCCCATTCATATAACAGTGAGTATCTATTCCTTCAAGTTTCTATACTGGAACTTCTTCTGGCTTCCTTCTTAAGGACATACCATTGCCGATACCTCCCACACTTTAAGATTTTCCACTGCCACCTGCCTCAAACCAGCCATATTCTGTTAGAGCAGTAACCCAGACACAGAGATGCCCGCTACCTTGTATACCAGACAACTGTCCATTTATGCACAATATGCCCCCTTAACCCCTCTAGCCACCTTGGGGACTTCTGGCCACCCTGACCAGTCACCAGTGTACCAGTTGCTGCCCCAAGGCTAGTAACTTTTTGACAGCAAGTGAGCTAACCAACTGCCACTCACTTCTCTTTCCATTGCCCTCACAAGTGGAGCCCAGAGCAGATGCACCTAGGCTTAGAAGCATAGTCAGTCTAGATGCCTCCACAAATATGAATAACAGCCCCTTTGCAGGTCCAGAGTGTCAGCACACCAAAAAGTTTCCGCAGCTGCCAATGCCATTTATTCTTTGGCTGCCAGACCTCTTCCTGTACCAAAACTGCCTGCCAGAGAGCTGTGTGAAAGTGAGGTAAACAGAGTATATGACCCCCTTCCCTAGGCTTTGTGGGGCTTCAAATGGCTTTTGGAGGCAACCCAGAGTTCACAATTACGTGGTTGTCAGCGAAAGATTTATACTTGTACATATGAAGCAGTGTACAACACTCAGTGCCAGGCATCACCTGCTATTGAGAATGATACATCTCATAAAGGGAATTTGGCAATAGCCCATGTCAATACTGGCCCTGAGGAATCAGAAAATGAAGATGATGTGTGTGATATTCCCAGTCCAACTTTGCTAGCAGTGCTGGCCCACCACACGCTCACAGATATCTCTAATGCTAGCTCTCCTTTGTCTGACTATCTCTAGATGTTGATCCCACAACAACCTCCCCACAAACTATTTCCATGGAGAATCACCTCCAAAAAATAAGTAGGTAGCTGTCAGCAAGGTGACAGTGCTACTGCTGCTTCTGCCACCACCTTGCTTCAGCTCTCCAGTGAGATTGGGAACCTCATCAGCAAAAGATGCTCCTACTAGGACATCAGAAAGCTTTGGTCATCTCTAATTAGCCATCCTAATATGTTTTTACAGAAGCCTCAGAGTATAGCTCACTGTGTTTCTTCCTTGGAATATTGTGGAGACATATCTATTATGCTCAAGGGAGAACTCAGAGCAGACCTGAACCACTTGTTAGGAAGTAGGCTGAATAGGAGCTGGCTGGTTTACCAGGGCTGGGGTTGCCCTGGAAGGACTCCCAACAGAGGGCTGTCTGCAATGTCAGGTTGATGAAAGGGTTAATTTGGAATGGAACTATTTGACATGATGTAGAATATAGCTTCTTGTACCAGGCTGGAGTGACAGAGGGACCTCTATTTGTTTATCTGTTGAGTTAACAGTTGATTGACAACAGGTGGCTTACTTAGAGTTAACAAGCTATACATTAATTAGTACACTGACAATTTTAAGAATTTACACCAGTCCTTTGTTTAGGAACAGGATTTCTCATTCAAGTCATGTGTTCCCTTTCAAGGTTGTGAATAGTTTTAGAGAACAGCTTGTGTAGCTGAGTCAGCAGCAAGACATTTTTCTGCTTTTTGATCAAAGAATTTCTCATGAAAGCATTGCTGATCAATTTTCAGATTGAATAGGTCTGATTTTTCTTTGTACTGATCCCTCAGTGCTGGGAAAGCTTGTTGCCAGGTATACTGATTCCACATAGGGGTGAGGGAGAGGAAACAGCAGTTAGGACAAATTAGAGCAACCTGAATTGGGATCAGGACATTAGAAAAGACTTGCTATTTTATAACCATGGTTTCCCATGGCATTCTGATACAAAGAGAGAGCAGATTCTTATTGAATTTATGTGAATAACCATATTGCCATAAAAATCATAGAGTCACTCACAAAATGTTTTCAAAGTTTGGAGGAACCCAATACGGAAAAAGCAAATGCTTCTATCTCTGCTCATATATTATGAAAGTTATGAAATTATTGTAACTTATAGATAGCTTAAGAGAGAAGTTTCTTTATGTCTGGAAAACAAAACATTGATGTAAAGAGCCAAAAGTGAAAGTTAGAAAACATTATTATTATTTTTTTTTTGTCTTTTTGTCTTTTTTCCATGTCCGGCAACGGATCGCAACCCTCAGTGTTGCCCCCGTACCGGACCGGGGACCGGCAACGGGATTGCAAACCTCGGTGTTGCTCCCGCGCCTCGCTCAGCCAGTGAGCGGGAACCGGTCTGTATGTGGGATCCAAACCCTCGGGTTGGAGCGCCGCCGCGCTTCCCAAGCGGCGCACTGTAGCAGTGCACCACCGGGCCGGCCCTACAAAACATTATTTTTATCAATTAGTTAATTTTATGTAGTTAGTTTTTGCTTTCCTTGGTCTGAATTAGCAGTTTTCCAGACCCATCAGCTTTTTAATTGAGTTCTGAAAAACCTTTATTCTGTCAATTGATCTTAAAGTTATTTAAAACCTGTGTTTAAAATTCTTTTGATTTTCACTGACTGAGAATGAGACTTAAATGACAATGACAAGAAAATGTGGTTATTTCTATGGCATAAAACAATCTAAAATTAAAATTATAACTGATAACATTTATACCCAGACATACCATTTTCCTAGAAACATTATACAATTCTGGAGGACATATTAATAATATATCAGTATGACATAAAGAAGGTCAAATATCATTTGTTGTTTTGACAATGCTTCCCATATAGTTTAACTTGTCAGCGCCGCCGCGCTTCCCAAGCAGCGCACTATCCAGTGCGCCACCGGGCCGGCCCTACAAAACATTATTTTTATCAATTAGTTAATTTTATGTAGTTAGTTTTTACTTTCCTTGGTCTGAATTAGCAGTTTTCCAGACCCATCAGCTTTTTAATTGAGTTCTGAAAAACCTTTATTCTGTCAATTGATCTTAAAGTTATTTAAAACCTGTGTTTAAAATTCTTTTGATTTTCACTGACTGAGAATGAGACTTAAATGACAATGACAAGAAAATGTGGTTATTTCTATGGCATACAACAATCTAAAATTAAAATTATAACTGATAACATTTATACCCAGACATAACATTTTCCTAGAATCATTATACAATTCTGGAGGACATATCCATAATATAGCAGTATGACATAAAGAAGGTTAAATATCATTTCTTGTTTTGACAATTCTTCCCATGTAGTTTAACTTGTCAGATAGTCCAAGGGTAATTATTTTTTTTTTTCTTTTACACATATTCTTTGAAAAGCTCCAGGGCCCTCGCAACATCTGAAAGTTAATTCTAGTCAAAAAGACTGAATTTCTAGAATTTGGTTGTGGTAAGTTTGACAAAGGTTTAAAAGACTTAAATAGAATTATATGTCATTACAAAATTCTTTCATAANGTGATATGCTCAGACTTTTCCTTTTGTCCCCATACTTCCCTTCTTCCCATTCTGAAACAATACCACTATTCTTTTCATAAGGACATAATTTAGTACATGTTATTTCTTTCCATACAAAGTTATTCTCTTTCCCTTTTAACCTTCTGAACCACAACTACATCTTTAGATCTCTAGTTTTCTCACATCTGTCTCCTCTTCTACAAACTTTTTTCTTTTTAATCAATACCAAGTTAGCCTCATTTATCTAAACATTTCATAAAGAACGATCTTTCTGCTTTAAGCTGGGTTCACAACTTTAATCTTAAAAGCCTCTAGAAGAGACAAATATAATCCTGTCTGACTAGTACACACAGGCAAAAATGTATGCTGATAATTCTGATAAGATATTTCATAGTGGTGTAATTTTCGAAAGGCTTTTCAACCCCCACCCCCCTTGATTCTTCCCCTGACAGGCTTCTACTTTAACACATGCAGAACTTGGGCCGGCCCCGTGGCTCACTCAAGGCCTTGGGTTTGGATCCTGTATAGGGATGGCCGGTGCGCTCACTGGCTGAGCGTGGTGCGGACGACAACCTGCCAAGGGATGTGATCCCCTTACTGGTCAGAAACAAAAAAATACCCCAAAACAACAACAACAACAAAAAAAAAAACACTTGCAGAACTTTGTGGATGCGTGGGGACACATTTTGTCCAGAGACGTATTCAATTGTACCATTCTGGAGCAGTTACTGTTGCTCAAGTTTGCCTAGAGAAACTCAGAGAGAGAAGAACAGACACACAGACACACACACACACACACACACACACACGCACATTTTGTTTTTCATCACCAGGTCTTTAATGACCAGAA
>NW_007741339.1:0-10054 GCF_000696425.1 Galeopterus variegatus | reverse complement strand
TGTTGCTCAAGTTTGCCTAGAGAAACTCAGAGAGAGAAGAACAGACACACAGACACACACACACACACACACACACACACGCACATTTTGTTTTTCATCACCAGGTCTTTAATGACCAGAAGGAACAAACTTAGTAACTAAACCCAGGCTGTCAGAACTATCCCAAACAAGTTAAATGCTGGCATCTACATCCTTGAGTCATTTGTCACAACAAAATGGTACTTTTTAACAAATAGTATAGAAAGGGTGTTACAGAAGAGAAATTATGCTTGAGGAAGGATAAAGCAGAAAAGTGAGGAAGGAAGCAAAGCACATGAGATTTAGTACAGCTAGGAGGTGAAACACACAGCTAGGGAACATAGAAGCTAGAATATTCTCTCTGGTGAGAGAATAAAAATAATATGAAAGACATTGTTCTACCATTTGAAATACAAGCTACAACCTACATTATAGAGGAAGTATAAACATTACTGCCTCATGGGTATATTTGGGGCTTGTAGAGAACTTCAAGGATTTAAATTAATTGCAGAATATTTTAAAGTTGGTAAAAATCTTTGTAAGTTACTCTTTACTTTCCAGAGTCTGTCTATGATTTTATCATTTTATTTTGCATTATTTCACATACTAAAATGTGCCAGCCACTTATTAAAAATTAGGATAACCAAGATGAAGAAGAAACGGTTGTGTTCTGCCCTAGAGGAATAAGAACTCTAGAGAATGATATGCAGGTTGCCCATGTGTCCTTATCATAATTTAAACTGCAGTAAAGATTGATTACCATACTTGAAATGAATATGCCATATTTGATTTTAGAATTTTAAGAAAAATATTTTTTTTCATTCATTCACTTGTTCATTACATTATTCCATCAGTTCGTCAGTCAAATATTTTGAATATATACTCTTTTCTTAGCATTATTTTAGAAACTGATAATAAAGGTAAATTTCAGTCAACCATTTGTACTTACAATGCTTGTAGAAAAGAAAATTCCACACAAAATAAAAAGAATAATTATCAGTGCTTAATTACAATATTTATCTATGGCTTAAAGAAAGATCACAGACTTATGTTAAAAAAATGTAATTTTTACCTAAACGGTTAAAATTATACACTAGAAACAAGACAAGGTATTTACTAGATGACTTAAGAACTTCATTAGATAATTTGATATTCAGTTTCTTTATGCCATTCACATGAGAATTTCTGTTTTATATTCTCTGATTTTTATGGACTACACATCAGGGCTTGCTCTTGATGCAGAATGGATTCTTTGCCTTCAGTTCTAGTCCCGATATTAACATTAAAATTGGCCATTGGGGACAGAATCCTGCTCTTTCTAACAGTTCCATTTTCTTCATCCTAGGGCCAGCAGCAGCACTTCCAGCTAATATAGGAATACAACTTAAGAAAAACATTGTTTGCTATTCACTATGAACATCAAAATGAGTCCCTAAGCAATCTCTACATTTCTACATTATCTGCATTATCACTCTTTGTGTGAAATTTTGATTGAAATCCTGGCTAATGAGGATTCAATTTGTCTACATCTCCATAGGGAATCAGACATTTTTCTGGGAATTGTTTTTGTCATGTTTAGGGGCTGGGAACTAGAAACAAACACATTTCAATGTGAAGGACGCCAGGGACTTCAGACATTTATAAAACTCTTCGTCATGAACCAATCTTGGGAGTGGATCTCGGCATAACTCTTTGCACAGGTAGGTTGCACCAAATATTTTACTTATTCCTCATTGTAACTGTGAGTATCAAGTATCTTGGAAGCTCTATCAATTTAAATTAAACTTAGGACTGAAATGATATCTAATCTGAATTTTTTCCTTATTGATTCAAATGTCTTCCCACTGAGTGCCTAGTAAAAGTGATGGTGATATAATGTCAGTAATAGTATATACATCCCTTTTAAATATACATCCATATTAATACATTAGAGTGCTTGAGTGTTTATACAAAATGATGAATAGTTCTTGCAGGAAGAATATTTCACATTGGTAGGAAGAGGGTTTTTTTCCTACACTAGTACTAAGAGATATTTCAGAGGACAGTCTACACCAGATAGGAAACTTCATAAATGTCTCTAAACTATATGATTCCACGTTCCCAGGAAAGGTTTACAAAATTTCTAAAATTCAATTAACAGAAAAGGATGTTTTTCTTCTCTTCTTGATATTTGCATTGTCCAGGGTTAAAAACCCAAAATGATCAGGTTCCCTGGTGCCAACTGTCAGATTCTATGTCCCTGGTGGACACTTAGAGCTCATGTTGAGATTTAGTGTTCATCACAAACACAAGACATATCTCAATAAATTTAAGACAAATTTCACAGTTAGAGATGAATGGAAAACAGTCTTGAGATCACTCAACAAGCTATTTAAGAGTTACTTTGTAATATGATTTCTCATCCAAATGGTGACACTTTTGAAAGTGAAATGAAGCATTAGGTATATTTTTAAAACTTTATTTACTGAGAATTTATTATATTGGTTGATCTATAAATTATTTCTATTCAAAAACTAATTGGAGAAATATTTGTAAGAAATTATAATATCTTTTAACAGGGACAAATGTGAACTCAAATAAGATTTTGAAAAAAAAATAGTAAAAAAAATGGACTGTNTTAAATATACATCCATATTAATACATTAGAGTGCTTGAGTGTTCATACAAAATGATGAATAGTTCTTGCAGGAAGAATATTCCACATTGGTAGGAAGAGGGTTTTTTTCCTACACTAGTACTAAGAGGTATTTCAGAGGACAGTCTACACCAGATAGGAAACTTCTTGTCTCTAAACTATATGATTCCACGTTCCCAGGAAAGGTTTACAAAATTTCTAAAATTCAATTAACAAAAAAGGATGTTTTTCTTCTCTTCTTGATATTTGCATTGTCCAGGGTTAAAAATCCAAAATGATCAGGTTCCCCGGTGCCAACTGTCAGATTCTATGTCCCTGGTGGACACGTAGAGCTCATGTTGAGATTCAGTGTTCGTCACAAACACAAGCCATATCTCAACAAATTTAAGATGAATTTCACAGTTAGAGATGAATGGAAAACAGTCTTTAGAACACTCAACAAGCTATTTAAGAGTTACTTTGTAATATGATTTCGCATCCAAATGGTGACACTTTTGAAAGTGAAATGAAGCATTAGGTATATTTTTAAAACTTTATTTACTGAGAATTTATTATATTGGTTGATCTATAAATTATTTCTATTCAAAAACTAATTGGAGAAATATTTGTAAGAAATTATAATATCTTTTAACAGGGACAAATGTGAACTAAAATAAGATTTTGAAAAAAAATAGTAAAAAAAAATGGACTGTCCTACAGAAACTTAATTTTAGTAACATATTCTTATGCAATTAAAAGTAACTCTAGGTCTGCCTTTACTTTAGTACAGAAAGGAGTTTAAAAAGGTAAGGATATTTGCAAATACTCTCTATTCCCAAAGTTAATTCCACAGTTTCATAGTAGACAGTCAGTAACTGCTGTTGCTATTCTTTTGTTGTTGTTGTTGTTCAATTAAGGAAAAGTTTACAAAATATATATGTCAGAGCAAACAATACACTGAGTTGCTTTATTTATAGCAATCATGTGGGATGTATTTTAATCAAAGTAAGGGTTGAAATAGTGTTGTCCATCATAAGGTAATCAGCTTATAAAAAATACAACTGTTTTTATGCGCAGTGGAAAAGATATGGGATGGGTGGGACAATACAATCCCATCTGCTTCTCAGCCTCATATTTGGTGTATCGAATTGAGTATCTTTACATCACAAGAAACAAACACTGAAGATTTAAGAGAGAATCTGGTTGCAAGAGAGTATGTTTTGTTTTGTTAAATATATAGCTAAATACTGTGTGCCACAGTTTTTTAATAACAAAATTGTCATTCATTTGCTAGTTTTTTTTAAACTGTAAAAGCCCCCAGTAAGGTGGAATATGTTACTGAGACTGAAATAAGAAATTACATTGAACATCATTCAAAGCATGCTAACAACAATAAATTAAGGTAACATTAGTTTCTCATTTACTTGGTACCAGACTATGCAAACAAACCTATATATGTTCATTATCCCATTTAATTTGCACAACAGAAGAATACAAGCATGTGAAAAAAATCCCACAGACAGTAACAGGTAGACTAATAACCAACCAACCAACCACATATATAAATAAAATCACTCAAAACAAAAGCATACCAGAATGAAGTTTAGACTGTCCTGTTAATCAATATCTTACATTGATAGACTATGGAGTAGCCCAACCTATTGAGCCTCAATGGTCTCACCAAACATGAAGTAATTATAACCACATTCGAGGGCACTCCTGCAAAATAATGGGATCCCTACTGCAAAACACTTGCTGTCATTCTGGGCACNTGAAACAGTGTTGTCCATCATAAGGTAACCTGCTTATAAAAAATGCAGTTGTTTTTATGTGAAGCGGTAGGACAGAAAAGATATGGGATGGGTGGGACAATACAATCCCATCAGCTCATCAGCCTCATATTTGGTGTGTTGAATTAAGTAAGTATCTTTACATCACAAGAAACAAACACTGAAGACTTAAGACAGAATCTGGTTACAAGAGAGTATGTTTTGCTTTGTTAAATATATAGTTAAACACTGTGTGTCCCAGTTTTTTAATATACAAAATTGTCATTCAGTTGCTAGTTGTATTTAAACTGTAAAAGCCCCCAGTAAGGTTGCTAGTTGTATTTAAAATTCAGTTGCTAGTTGTATTTAAACTGTAAAAGCCCCCAGTAAGGTGGAATGTGTTACTGAGATTGAAATAAGAAATTACATTAAACATCATTCAAAGCATACTAATAACAATAAACTAAGGTAACATCAGTTTCTCATTTACTTGGTACCAGACTCTATGCAAACAAACCTATATATGTTTGTTATCTCATTTAATTTGCACAACAGGAGAATACAAGTATGGGGAAAAAATCCCACAGACAATAACAGGTAGACTAATATCCAACCAACCAACCAAACATGTAAAGAAAATCATGCAAAACAAAAGCATAGCTCAATGAAGTTTAGACTGTCCTATTAATCAATATCTTACACTGATAGACTCTGGAGTAACTTTACCTCATTGATCCCCAAGGGTCTCATCAACATGAAGTAATTATATCCACATTCAAGGGCACTCCTGCAAAATAATGGGATCCCTACTGCAAAACACTTGCTGTCATTCTGGGCACATATTACTTGCCAAATAAATATTAGCACTCTCTCCTACTCATTTCTCTATTCAAGTAAATCAAAGTAATCAACTTTAGCTAATAAAAACTGTAAGTAATAACATTATAAAAAAATCAAAACAGTCTTTAAAGAAGTAAAAGAGAAGAGGCATAAGCTGGAAAGTGAAGGGTCAGAAAAGCTGCCAGACAAAATAGAAGAGGAGTCTGAATAGCTAGAAGTCAGAGTGACAGGAGAGAACTGTCGCATCTGGCAGAAGAAATCAAATGTGATGAAGTAAAGAGGATTTTCAGTTTCAGACTGCCACTTCAATGGAACAGTGCTGAGGTGTAGGCCTGTTTCTGGGCAAGTGAATATGAATGGTGTGACAGAAATTAGTAACTCCAGTGTACAGTATTTCCAACAGAAATACTAAAATTCCCAAGAATGATTAATGACAAGGTATGGGCTGGAGAGGACACTTAAGGAAGCTCTGAGAAAGGTAGCTGGAGGTCTCTCTGGCTCATCAACTTCCTCAAACCTGCTCTCTTTCATCCTTATAATCACACATACACACAAACATGTGCTTCGGTGTATACACACACACACACACACACACACACACATAAATGCATGTATATTCACCCAATACCATATGTCAGTATAATTTATATATGTATAATAATATTCACTTTACATATTCTATATACAACAGTAATGAATAAATTGGTAGTTCTTTTAAACCATTTTCAAAACCTTAACTTTTTTCTGGTGTGTTTTTCTGAATTTGTCTAAATATTGCTAGAAAATCAATTAAGTTCTGAAAAATTTAATGGCTTGTCAAGCAAAATAAACTGATTCTACATAAAACATTTAACATCCTAGAATCTAAGGGAAAAAAACAATTTATTAATTACCTATTGTTCTGTTTCCATTTTTCCCATTAAATGTTGAACACAAAAGAGTAAATGGCTTCTGGCAATCTCACCCGGGTGACCGACTTCATTCTCTTGGGTGTCTCGGAACGTCCAGAGCTCCAGATTCCCCTCTTCCTGGTCTTCCTGGGGATCTATGGACTGACTGTGACAGGAAACCTGTGCATCATCACCCTCACCAGTGTTGACTCCCAACTTCAAACCCCCATGTACTTTTTCCTCCATCACATGGCTGTCATCAATCTTGGCAATTCTACCACCATTGCCCCTAAAATGCTGGTTAACTTCTTGGTTACGAAGAAAACCATATCTTACTATGGTTGTGCAGCCCAGCTGGGTGGATTCTTAGTTTTCACTGTGGCTGAGATTTTCATGCTGTCAGCAATGGCCTATGACCGCTATGTGGCTATTTGCAGCCCCCTGCTGTACATGGTGCTGGTGTCTCCGCAGATCTGCCGTCTGCTGGTTTTCCTCACATACCTCCAAAGTCTGACCACAGCAGTGACTGTCACTTCCTGTGTGTTCTCCTTGTCATTCTGCTCTTCCAACATAATCAACCATTTCTACTGTGATGACGTTCCTTTGTTAGCCTTGTCCTGTTCTGATACCTACCTTCCGGAAATAGCAGTATTTACCTTTTCAGGTACCAATTTATTTTTCTCCATGATTGTTGTTCTCGTATCTTACTTCAACATTGTCCTTGCCATTCTGAGGACACGTTCCTCACAGGGACGACAAAAAGCCTTTTCCACCTGCACTTCTCACTTAATGGCTGTCACTGTGTTCTATGGGACNAAAAGCATAGCTCAATGAAGTTTAGACTGTCCTATTAATCAATATCTTACACTGATAGACTCTGGAGTAACTTTAACTCATTGATCCCCAAGGGTCTCATCAACATGAAGTAATTATATCCACATTCAAGGGCACTCCTGCAAAATAATGGGATCCCTACTGCAAAACACTTGCTGTCATTCTGGGCACATATTACTTGCCAAATAAATATTAGCACTCTCTCCTACTCATTTCTCTATTCAAGTAAATCAAAGTAATCAACTTTAGCTAATAAAAACTGTAAGTAATAACATTATAAAAAAATCAAAACAGTCTTTAAAGAAGTAAAAGAGAAGAGCCATAAGCTGGAAAGTGAAGGGTCAGAAAAACTGCCAGACAAAATAGTAGAGGAGTCTGAATAGCTAGAAGTCAGAGTGACAGGAGAGAACTGTCGCATCTGGCAGAAGAAATCAAATGTGATGAAGTAAAGAGGATTTTCAGTTTCAGACTGCCACTTCAATGGAACAGTGCTGAGGGGTAGGCCCGTTTCTGGGCAGCTGAAGCTGAATGGTGTGACAGAAATTAGTCACTCCAGCATACAGTATTTCCAACAGAAATACTAAAATTCCCAAGAATGATTAATGACAAGGTATGGGCTGGAGAGGACACTTAAGGAAACTCTGAGAAAGGTAGCTGGAGGTCCCTCTGGCTCATCAACTTCCTAAAACCTGCTCTCTTTCATCCTTTTAATCACACATACACACAAACATGTGCTTCGGTGTATATACACACACACACACACACACACACACACATAAATGCATGTATATTCACCCAATACCATATGTAAGTATAATTTATATATATATATATATATATATATTCACTTTACATACTCTATATACAACAGTAATGAATTAATTGGTAGTTCTTTTGAACCATTTTCAAAACCTTAACTTTTTTCTGGTAAGCATTTCTGAATTTGTCAAAATATTACAAGAAAATTAATTAAGTTCTGTAAAATTTAATGGGTTGTCAACCAAAATAATCTGATTTTAAAGAAAACATTTAATGATCTAGCATCTAAGAGAAAAAAAAAAAACAATTTCTTACCTATTAATCTCTTTCCATTTTTCCCATTAAGAGATGAACTCAAGAGAGTAAATGGCTTCTGGCAATCTCACCAGGGTGACCGACTTCATTCTCATGGGTGTCTCAGACCGTCCAGAGCTCCAGATTCCCCTCTTCCTGGTCTTCCTGGGGATCTATGGAGAGACTGTGACAGGAAACCTGTGCATCATCACCCTCACCAGTGTTGACCCCCAACTTCAAACCCCCATGTACTTTTTTCTCCGTCACTTGGCTGTCATCAATCTTGGCAATTCTACCACCATTGCCCCTACAATGCTGGTTAACTTCTTGGTTACCAAGAAAACCATATCTTACTATGGATGTGCAGCCCAGCTGGGTGTATTCATAGTTTTCACTGCGGCTGAGATTTTCATGCTGTCAGCAATGGCCTATGACCGCTATGTGGCTATTTGCAACCCTCTGCTGTACATGGTGGTGGTGTCTCCACAGATCTGCCGACTGCTGGTTTTCCTCACATACCTCCAAAGTCTGACCACAGCAGTGACTGTCACTCCTGTGTGTTCTCCTTGTCATTCTGCTCTTCCAACATAATCAACCATTTCTACTGTGATGACGTTCCTTTGTTAGCCTTGTCCTGTTCTGATACTTACCTTCCGGAAATAGCAGTATTTACCTTTTCAGGTACCAATTTATTTTTCTCCATGATTGTTGTTCTCGTATCCTACTTCAACATTGTCCTTGCCATTCTGAGGACACGTTCCTCACAGGGACGACAAAAAGCCTTTTCCACCTGCGCTTCTCACTTAATGGCTGTCACTGTGTTTTATGGGACTCTTCTTTTCATGTATTTGCAACCAAGGACCAACCACTCTTTAGATACTGACAAAATGGCCTCGGTCTTCTACACCCTAGTAATACCAATGCTGAACCCCATGATTTACAGCCTAAGGAACAAGGATGTGAAACAGGCATTGAAGAGATTCCTAAATAACCCATTGAAATCCTTTAAACTAAAATAAATTTAAAACTAAACCTACCTTCATTTAAGAATTGTCATTCCTTGCTAAAAACACTGCTATTAAAACTGGAAATAAATGGTTAGAAAATCGATTAGTCTTGGTGGAAAAAAAATAATTTTTTTAATCAAAAACTCATATTTCCAAACAAGAAAACAACACATATAAATAATAAATAGTAATTTGAAAATAAGTGAGCACATTTTATAAGTAAAATATAAGTTACTACAGGATTTGTTTAATTTTTATTGAAGGAAGATGAATCCTGATAGCAGATGGTGGGCGTATGTGAGCATCAGTTTTTGGAAGGTTGTCAAGACACAGATCATCCTTTTTGCATGATTTTTTCAGCTATTAAATATTTTTTCTTTATTTTTGCAGTATTTTATACATCAAATCCTCAACTCTTGTGGAACCATTTTCTTTTATACTGGAAAAAACTTTGTTTCATGAGAAAAAAGACTTTTAAGGGAAAATAAAAATTAAGCAAAAAGTGCTCAATACATATGTAAATAGGATATGTGGAAAAGCAGGGTAAACAAAAAAAATAAAATAAAATTTTCCTTTTTCATCCTTCTCACTTGGTGCCTTTACAACAAAGCAAAATGTTGACATATAATTAATTTTTCATGTAATATTAAAACAGTTGCATAGAGTTAATTGTCTTTGTTCTGAAAACATAGCAACAAACACCATTTTTTTCACATTTTCTGTAGTGTGATTTTTAGTAAAATGTTATTAGACAACCCCTCTCACCACCACCACCAAATAAAGACATTGTCCTTAAAGTGTCATCAATTCTCAAGAGTCCTCCTGGTCAAATAATAATAATAATAAAAATAAAAAAATAAAAAAAACCCAGTTAATAGTTATTATGAACCATATCTCTGTACATGTTAAATTTTACTGATATATGATGGGGAAAGTAAAAGTTGAACTGACCTATGAGGTACAGTCAGTGTCTGGAAAATACTACATTTATGATATCTCCAAGGAGGTCAGAAATAACCAAAATCTATG
>NW_007741338.1:25322-25793 GCF_000696425.1 Galeopterus variegatus | reverse complement strand
CGAGATCACTGCAGGTAAAGCCTGAACCAGATTCGTAGTGACCAGTAAGGCCATGTTCCAAAGAACAATTGATTCAGGTATCTCCGGAACCATGGAGAAGCTTTCTCAATGTCACCATTATGCATGGTGACATTCCTTTTTATATCTTTTGGTATGAAAATTTAGAGGGGAAGCCAAAAGGCTGATCCTCTGATTTCAATGCCACTTGACCTCAGCCTTTATTTCTGAGGAAGACCTGCATTTACTTGTGTCTGTGTCCTTCTGATCAATCTGAAGTGGTTGAAGAAACTGCAGAAGTGGTGGTAAGCTAGCATTAGCAGGATGCCAGGCCAGAAGTGACTTGTTCTTGAAGAGTCATTCCTTAAGAGCCTCTTATTTCAACTGCCACCCCCCACTCAAAGTCACATCTTCTCTGGAACCTCTCCTGAAACCTAATAAGACATGTGTTTAAGAGTGAGGGAAGACTGTGTC